>NW_028077382.1:0-98074 GCF_014824575.4 Sturnira hondurensis | reverse complement strand
AAATGGAAAATGCAACAAGGTGTAAAGCAGGATGTTATTGCTTAAGGCTGTACTCCCCGCCCCCAGAATGTTCCAGGAAGATGGGATGAGTGGTTAGCCAAGTAAATAGCCAAATAAGGTAAATATGTGGAGCAAGGCAGACCGCCAGAATCTGCCCGCCAACGAGTAACCCCGCCAATCAAAAGAAAAAGCTGTGTTCAATTGCACCAATTGCTAACAGCCACATCTGCTTCTGGATACTGCTTGCTTGCTGCGCTCTATAAAACCCCTGTAGTCTGTAAGCCAGGCGCGACTTCCATATTGCAGCTCTGAGGAGCTACGTGACTCCGGTCACAGTTGGGGAAGTTCGCCCCTGCGCAGGTAAAGCTTTTGGCCAATAAATAGCATCACGAGCTCTAAGTGCCTGGACATTTGGTTTCTCGCCATTCGAATACAACACCAACCTTGCATTCCCAGAATAAATCCCTCTTGATTATGTTGTGTGATCTTTTTGATGTATTGCTGTATTTGGTTTGCTAATATTTTGTTGAGAATTTTAGCATCTAATGTTCTTCATGGATATTGGCCTATAACTTTTTTGTAGTGTTTTTATCTTATTTTGGAATTAGGATAATGCTAGACTTGTCAAATGAGCTTAAGACTTTTCTCTTCTCTTTAATTTTTTTGACATAGTTTGAGAAGGAGAGGTGTTAATTCTTCTCAGAATGTTTGGTAAAATCTACATGTGAGGTCACCTGGTACAGAGCTTTTGTTTGTTGGGAGTTACTTAATTACTGCTTCAATTTCACTAGGTGTCTATTCAGATTCTCTGATTCTTCCTGATTTTGTTTTGGAATATTGTATATTTCTAGGAATTTATCCATTTCATCCAGGTTGTCCTATTTGTTGGCATATAGTTCATAATATTTTCTTATAATCCTTTGTATGTCTTTGGTGTCAGTTGTTGTTTCTTCTCTTCTATTTCTCACTTTATTTATTTGGGTCCTCTCTCTTTTTTTCTTTGATTAAAGTTTTGTCTATCTTGTTTATCTTTTCAAAAAACACAGCTCTTGGGTTCACTGATCTTTTGTATTTTTTTTAGACT
Organism: Sturnira hondurensis; assembly: GCF_014824575.4. NCBI lineage: Eukaryota > Metazoa > Chordata > Mammalia > Chiroptera > Phyllostomidae > Sturnira > Sturnira hondurensis. The sequence continues at coordinate 96,990 of NW_028077382.1, read as the reverse complement.
CTATTTCACTTATTTCTGCTCTGATCTCTATTACTTACTTACTTCTACTCTCTTTCAGCTTTGTTGATTGCTCTTTTTCCAAGTTCTTTTAAGTATAAGTTTAGATTGTTTATTTGAGCTTTCCTTGTTATTTGAGATAAGCCTGTAATCCTATGAATTTCCCTCTTAGGATGGCTTCCCCAGTGTCCCACAGATTTTAGATTGTTGTGTCCTCACTTTTATTTGTTTCAAGGTATTTGATTTCTTTATTGATCTCATTGTTGGCGCATTCATTACTTAATAACATATTATTTAGCTTCCATGTCTTTGTGTATTTTTCAGATTTCTTCATGTGATTGATTTCTAATGTCATACCATGGTCAGAGAGGATGCTTGGTGTAATTTTAATCTTACTAAATTTATTGAGACTTGTTTTCTGTTCTAATATGTGATCTATCCTAGAAAACATCCCATAAGCCCTTGAAAAGAATTTATATTCTGGGTTTTGGGGATGTAATGCTCTGTAGATATCAATTAAATTCATCGGATCTAGTGTGTCATTTAAGGCCACTGTCTCATTTTTCATTTTCTGTCTGGAAAATAATCCATTGAAATGAATGGGGTGTTAAAATCCCCAAATGTGACTATGTTTCTGCCAGTCTCTACCTTTATATCCATCAGGAAGTGTCTTACATATTTAGATGCTCCTCTATTGGGTACATAAATGTTTACTAGGGTTATATCCTCTTGTTGGATTGTTCCCTTTATCATTAAGTAGTGTTCTTCATGTAGTGTTCTTCTTTGTCTCTTACTATAGCCTTGGTTTTAAAGTCTCTTTTTTGGATATAAGTATTGGTACACCACCTTTTTTTTCTTTTCATTTGCATGAAATATCTCTTCCCATAGGAATTTTCTTAAGCAATGCTTCCAAGTTCTATAGAGGATTCTCTCAGATATTAAATGGTATTTTATTACATTTGTTGAGTACATTAACAATTGTGACTTTAGCCTCAGTTGGTTGGGCATTGTACTGTGAACAAAAAGGTCACTGGTTTGAATCCCAGTCAGGACACATGCCTGGGTCCCAGATTTGGCCCCCTGGAGAGTATACAGAAGGCAACTGTGATCAGTGCTTCTCACTCATATAAATGTTTCCTCCCCTCTCTGTCTCCCTCCATTCCCCTATCTCTATAGACAAAAATAAAATAAAATATATTTTTTTAATGTTGTGGCTTTGGGGGTTTATTTGTTCTTCTTGGCTAGTAGACTACGTTGCTAAGCACTTGTCTTTATGTTTCTCAATCAAATGTTAAATTATCTTTATTTAAACCTCATATTGAGGGTAGCTATATTTTATAAGGTTCTTTTTCTTTTGCAATTGGCACTTGTAGATTCAAATGAGAGTCTTTCCTGAGATAACATAATCTGTAAGTTAATTTTCTGACATCTTCTAGATGCATGATCACTTGGACATTGTCAGGTTTACTCATCGCAGAATTATTTTTTTTAATAACATGTAATAGTTGATAGCATTCTTGTCCATATTTGGGGATAATTTTGATCCTGTAAGTAACACTTTTTATAAAAGTTGGTTAATTTGGGGGGGGCACTGTATCAGGGAAAGGTACTTTTTGTCTATTATTCACTTTTTCTTTTCTGTATCTTGTTAGGAAGCCATTTGAGAAATAATTTCAATGTTGCTATGTTCTCGTGTTTCGTTACTATTTAGTGTCCTTTTCAGTCAATGTTTTCTGCTCAGAAATCACATTCTACCTGATGTTTAATATGATCAGAAACTTTTCAAAGGTTTTATTAACACAAAGCAGGCCTTGCAGTATTTCTTGTAATTTAATTTGTTGTTTTCCCCCATGGAGAATATTTTAGGAAAAAATTTTGTAAAAGTTTTGTATTTTAACTCTGTGTATGTGTGTGTGTGAGAGAGAGAGGTTATTTTTTTTACTTATATTTTTATTTTTTATTGTTGTTCATGTACTGTTGTCTCTATTTTCCCCCCACCATTCCCTCTACCTCATTTATCCCCACTTTCCACCTTCAATCCTACCCTCCTTTAGTTTTGTCCATGTCCTTTATAGTTGTTCCTGAAAATGCTTCTCCCATCACCCCCCCCCCATTATCCCCTCCCACATCCCCTCTGGTTACTGTCAGTTTGTTCTTAATTTCAATGTCTCTGGTTATATTTTGTTCCCTTGTTTGTTTTGTTGATTAGGTTCCACTTAAAGGTGAGATCATATGGTATTGTCTTTCACTGTCTAGCTTCTTTTACTTAGCATAATGCTCTGCAGTTCCATCCACACTGTCACCAAGAGTAGGAGCTCCTTCTTTCTTTCTGCTGCATAGTATTCCATCATGTAAATGTACCATTCTTTTTTGATCCATTCTTTTACTGATGGGCACTTAGGTGGCTTTCAGCACTTGGCTATTGTGAATTGTGCTGCTATGAACATTGGGGTGCATACGTTCTTTTGAATTGGGCTTTCAGGGTTCTTAGGGTATAATCCCAGTAGTGGAATGGCCAGGTCAAAAGGCAGTTTCATTTTTAGTTTTCTGAGGAAATCCCATACTGTTTCCACTGTGGCTGCACCAGTCTGCATTTCCACCAACAGTGTGCTAGGGTTCGCTTTTCTCTACAACCTCTCCAGCACTTGTTCATTGATTTTTTTTATGGCTATTCTGACTAGTGAGTGCTGCTATCAGTGCGGGGTGGAGGTCCCCGAGTGAGGGCAATGGGAAATTAGGAAAGACATAACATAACATAGTTTAATGGGAAGTAGGGGGCACATAGGGCATTCTGCTCTGATAGAGAGACAATGACTCTGAATATGGTCTCCAAGTTTATTTTATACGGGTTGGTAGATAAAGCTCAAGGCTGTGGGTAAAGATTGTTCTGTTCCCAGCCTATCTAAATGATAAATATGTCTTCTGCAAATGATAAATATGTCTTCTACAGTCATATTTGGCTGAAGCTTGTGGTTATCTATGCCCTTCTCAATCCCCATGAGTTCCGGCCGTCATTAGCTGATGGCTTGCTCTGCTCTGCAGATGAGTGCTCTCCCAACACTCAACCTGAGCTTTTTAAAAATATATATTTTATTGATTATGCCATTACAGTTGTCCCATTTCTCCCCCTTCATTCCCTTCTACCCTGCACACCCCCTCCCCCAGCCCTGTGGCAAAAGTTCTTTAGTTCATGTCCATGTGTCACAAGTTCTTTACATTCTATATTTTCCATACTGTTCTTGCCTCCCCCTTGTCTACTTTCTATCTACCATTTATGCTACTTATTCTCTGTACCTTCTCCCCCCTTCTCCTCCTCCCACTTCCCTGTTGCTAACCCTCAATGTAATCTTCATTTCTATGGTTCTGCTCCTGATCTAGCTGTCCTCTTACTTTGCTTTTGTTTTAGGTGTGGTGGTTAATAACTGTGAGTTTGCTGTCCTTTCACTGTTCAGATTTTTCATCTTCTTTTTCTTAGATAATCCCTTTAACATTTCATATAATAAGGGCTTGGTGATGATGAACTCCTTGAACTTGACCTTATCTGAGAAGCACTGTATCTGCCCTTCCATTCTAAATGAAAGTTTTGCTGGATAGAGCAATCTTGGATGTAGGTCCTTGTCTTTCATGACTTGGAATACTTCTTTCCAGCCCCTTCTTGCCTCTAAGGTCTCTTTTGAGAAATCAGCTGACAGTCTGATGGGAACTCCTTTGTAGATGATTGTCCCCTTATCTCTTGCTGCTTCTAAAATTCTCTTCTTCATTTTAATCTTGGGTAATGTAATTATGATGTGCCTTGGTGTGTTCCTTCTTGGGTCCATCTTCTTTGGGACTCTCTGAGCTTCCTGGATTTCCTGGAAGTCTATTGCCTTTGCCAGGTGGGGGAAGTTCTTCTTTATTATTTGTTCAAATAACTTTTCCACTTGTGGCTGTTCCTCTTCCTCTTCTGGTACCCCTATAAATTCAGATGTTGGAACATTTAAAAATGTCCTGGAAGTTCCTAAGCCTCTCCTCATTTTTTTGAATTCTTCTTTCTTCATTCTTTTCTGTTTGGTCATTTTTTTCTTCCTTCTGGTCCACTCCCTTGATTTGAGTCCCAGTTTCCTTTCCATCACTATTGGTTTCCTGTGCATTTCCCTTCATTTCAATTAGTTTAACTTTCATTTGTTCCTCTAATTTGTGACTAAAATCAACAAGTTCTGTGAGCTTCCTGATCACCAGTATCTTGAACTGTGCATCTGTTAGGTTGTGCATCTGTTAGGTTGGCTATCTCTTGGTCACCTAGAATTATTGGCTCTGGGGCTTTGAGCTGTTCTTCTTGAGCCATAATGTTTTGGTCAGTTTGTGCCTGTTATATATGAGGGGCAGAGCCTTAGGTGTTCACCAGGGTGGGGCTACCCAGTTGCTGGGTTGTGATGCTGTATGTGGGGGTGGGGTCAAAGAGGGGCAATGGCATTTGTTCCACTCTCTCTCTCCAATTTTGGTGACCTCTGCTGCTTCCTGTAAGCAAACTGGGGCCCCCTGGTGCTGGTTCCCAGGTGTGTGGGCCTGTGCACCCTCCAGGACTCTGTGGTTTCTCCAACAAGCTCTCTGGGAGCCTGAGAACTTCTCCTGGCACCTTATCCCTGAAAGTTTTTCCAATTGGTGCTTTTATGGTTTAATTCCCGGCGCTGGGGTCCCAGGTCCTCTGTCTCACTGCTCGCTCCTTTCCCTAGTTTATCTGCGCGTGAATGTGTGAGCCAGCCATCTTGTGCCTTCACTGGGCCCACCCATTGCCACCCCACACCTGGGATCTGCCAACCGCTCCCTGAGCACCTGGGTCAGTCTGGCCACTTTCCTGCGCGACCCTGCTCCGACAGCCACTGACTCCGCCCCTCTTACCAGTCTGGCTGAATGGTTCATTGTTGTCGGACTTCCATACAGTTCAATTTTCTGTGTTTTGGTTGCATTTTTCTTACTAAAACTTTGTTGTCTTTAAACTTGGTTGTGCGAGGAGGCACAGTGTTCCCACCTAGGCCTTCATCTTGGCTGAAAGTCATATGTCATTGGTACTTTAATAGAGATTTCATTGAATCTATAAAATGCTTTGGGTAGTATGGACATTTTGATGATGTTAATTCTTCCAATCCATGAACACAGTACATGCTTCCATTTCTTTGTGTCTTGCTTAATTTCTTTCTTCCATGTTGTGTAGTTTTCTCAACACCAATCTTTTACCTCCTTGGTTAGATTTATTCCTAGGTATTTTAATTTTCTTGTTGGTATATCAAATTGGATTTTTTTTTCCTGGTTTCTCCTGATATTTCATTCTTCGTGTACAAAAAATATCTTTGATTTTAGAATATTGACTTTGTATACTACCGTTTTGCCAAATTCACTTCTTAGGTCAAATAATTTTTTGGTAGTCTATAGGATTCTCTATGTACACTATAATGTCATCTGCAAACAATGACAGTTTTGTTTCCTCCTTTCCAATATGGATGACTTATATATTTTTTCTTGTTTGATTGCTGTGGCTAGGAATTCCAATACTATGTTGAATAGAAGTGGTGAAAACAGACATCTTTGTCTTCTTCCTGATCTTAGTGGAAAAGCTTTTAGTTTTTGCCCATTAAGTATGATGTTGGCTGTAGATCTCTCATATATGGCCTTTAATACGTTGAGAAATACTCCTTCTACTCCAACTTTGCAGTGTTTTTTATCAAAAATGGGTGCTTACCTTATCAAATGCTTGTTCTGCATCTATTGATATGATCATATGATTTTTGTCTTTCCTTTTGTTTATGTGATGTATTATATTTATTGATTTGTGAATATTGAACCATCCTTGCATCCCTGGGACTAATCCCACTTGGTCATGGTGTATGATTTTTTTAATGTGTTGCTGGATGCAATTTGCCAATATTTTGTCGGGGATATTAGCATCTATATTCATCAGCAACATTGGCCTGTAGTTTTCTTTCTTTGTTGTGTCTTTGGTTTTGGGATTAGGATGATGCTGCCTTCATAAAAAGAGTTTGGGAGTCTTCCATTTTCTTGCAGTTTTTGGAACAGTCTGTGAAGGATAGGGGTTAGCTCTTCCTTATGCTTTATAGAATTCTCCTGTGAAACCATATCTGGTTCAGGGCTTTTGTATGTTGGGAGTTTTTTGATTACTGCTTCAATTTTGTCAGCTGTTATTGATCTGTTCAGGCTTTCTACTTCTTCTTAATTCAACTTTGGAAGATTATGTATTTCTAGGAATTTGTCCATTTCACCTAGGTTTTCAAGCTGCTTGGCATATAGTTCTTCATAGTAATTTCTTACAATCCTTTGTATTTCTGTGGTATCAGTTGTAATCTCTCCTCTTTCATTTCTGATTGTTTATTTGGGTCCTCTCTCTTTTTTTCTTGATGAGTCTGCTTTATGGTTTGTTGATTTTGTTTATCTTTTCAAAGAACCAGCTCCAGGATTGATTTGATGTGGATTCTGGCCAGTGATGTCTGCAGTGTTGTAGATGCAGCGAACAAATTCACACGGACTTCCTATGTCCCGTGGAGAAAATGGAATGGCATGACCACTCTCCGAGAGACAGTGAGACTCAACCTTTGCCTGGACAGGCTTTCATTGCTTTCTAATAGTATACATCAAAGAAGGTTCTCACTCATTATGCTCAGATTTGCTTTAGGTGATTACTTTTTACAGATAACAATGGAAAGGATGCTACTGATTACTTCTTATAGATTAACAAAGAAAAATGTTGTAAATGCAAGGGAATAATAAGAGTGACTGCACTCTGGTTACACTCTGTCCATGGGAGAATTAGCACAAAACTTAGGAAGTTACTTTAAAGATACTCAGTAAGCATTTGCTGCTTCAACTTGGGGGTGGAGGAGTTTCTGCAAGAACAGCATTCAAAGCAGCCTAGGTATAATGCAGGCCTGGTTTTCCATGAGAAAGCCAATCCATGGGCTTGGCTCCTGTGTTCCAACTCACACCTGTCAGTTTTCCAATAGGGCTGGGCTACATTCGACATGCCAGGCCAATACATTCCTTGTATTTATTGATCCTTCAAACTGATTCTTTAGTTCCCATATAATTCAATTCTGCTCTGATCTTGATTATTTCTTTCCTTCTACTTGCTCTGGGCTGTCTTTGCTGTTGTTCCTCTGGTTCCTGTACATGTAAGGTAGGTTGTCCATTTGAAATGTTTCTATCTTTTTTAGGTAGGCCTGTATTGCTATGAACTTTCCCCTCAGGACTGCCTTCGCTGTGTCCCATAAGTTTTGGATTGTTGTGAGTTTATTTTCATTAGTTTACAGAAACATTTTTATTTCTTCCTTGATCTCATACTTAATTCATTCATTGTTTAATAACATGCTATTCAATCTCCATGATTTTGAGTGTTTTTAAGTTTTTTCCTTGAGGTTGGTTTCTAGTTTCAGTCCCATGTGGTCAGAGAAAGTGCTTGATATGATTTCAATTTTCTTGAATTTGTTGAGGCTTGTTTTGCATCCTATCATGTGGTCTATCTTTGAAAATGTTTCATGTGCATTTGAAAAGAATGTGTATTTTGCTTCTTTGGGATGAAAGGTTCTGTATATATCAGTTGAGTCCATTTGATCTAGGACATTGTGCAATGCTACTGTATCTTTGTTGATATTTTGTTTCGAAGATCTATCCATTTTTGACAGTGAGGTGTCAAAATCCCCTACTATAATTGTGTTGCTTTCAATATCTTTCTTAAAGTCCTCCAAGATTTTCCTTATATATTGGCATACTCCTGTGTTGGGTGCATATACATTTACAATGTTTGTGTCTTCTTGGTGGATTCTTCCCTTGAGTATTATGAAGTATCCTGCTTGGTCTTTTTTATAGCCCTTGTTTTGAAGTCCATTTTGCCTGATATAAGTATTGTTACCCTGGGTTTTTTTTCCTTTCCATTTGCTTGGAATCTATTTTCCAACCCTTCATTTTCAGTCTGTGTAGGTCTTTTGTTCTGAGGTGGGTCTCTTGTAGGCACTATGTGTGTGGGTCATGTTTTCTGTGTGTGTGTGTGTGTGTGTCTGTGTGTTTGTGTTTCTTTTTTTATTTTTTCTTTTTATTTATTTTTTATTTTTAAAAAATATATTTTATTGATTATGCCATTACAGTTGTCCTATTTCCCCCCTTCACTCCCCTTCACCCTGCACACCCCCTCCCACGTACATTCCCCCCTTTAGTTTATGTTCATGTGTCACAAGTTCTTTAGATTCTATATTTCCCCTACTATTCTTGCCCTCCCCCTATCTGTTTTCTACCTACTGTCTATGCTACTTATTCTCTGTACCTTCTCCCCCTTTCTCCTCCTCCCACTCCCCTGTTGCTAACCCTCCATGTGTTCTTCATTTCTATGGTTCTGCTTCTGATCTAGTTGTCCTCTTACTTTGCTTTTGTTTTAGGTGTGGTTGTTAATAACTGTGAGTTTGCTGTCCTTCCACTGTTCAGATTTTTATCTTCTTTTTATTAGGTAAGTCCCTTTAACATTTCATATAATAATAGCTTGGTGATGATGAACTCCTTGAACTTGACCTTATCTGAGAAGCACTTTATCTGCCCTTCCATTCTAAATGAAAGTTTTGCTGGATAGAGCAATCTTGGATGTAGGTCCTTGTCTTTCATGATTTGGAATACTTCTTTCCAGCCCCTTCTTGCCTCTAAGGTCTCTTTTGAGAAATCAGCTGACAGTCTGATGGGAACTCCTTTGTAGGTGACTGTCCCCTTATCTCTTGCTACTTCTAGGATTCTCTCCTTCACTTTAATCTTGGGTAATGTAATTATGATGTGCCTTGGTGTGTTCCTTCTTGGGTCCATCTTCTTTGGGACTCTCTGAGCTTCCTGAATTTCCTGGAAGTCCATTTCCTTTGCCAGATTGGGGAAGTTCTTCTTTATTATTTGTTCAAATAACTTTTCCACTTGTGGCTGTTCCTCTTCCTCTTCTGGTACCCCTATAATTCGGATGTTGGAATGTTTAAAGATGTCCTGGAGATTCCTATGCTTCTCCTCATTTTTTTGAATTCTTGTTTCTTCATTCTTTTCTGTTTGGTCATTTTTTTCTTCCTTCTGGTCCACTCCTTTGATTTGATTCCCAGTTTCCTTTCGTCACTATTGGTTTCCTGTGCATTTCCCTTCATTTCCATTAGTTTAGCCTTCATTTGTTCCTCTAATTTGTGACTAAAATCAACCAATTCTGTGAGCATCCTGAATACCATTCAGTATGAATGGTATTCACCAGTATAAATACCATTCACCAGTATTTTGAACTGTGCATCTGTTAGGTTGGCTATTTCTTGGTCGCTTAGAAGTATTGGCTCTGGAGCTTTGAGCTGTTCTTCTTCAGCCATAACATTTTGGTGAGTTTGCGCCTGTTATGTATGAGGGGCGGAGCCTTAGGTGTTCACCAGTGTGAGGCGACCCAGTTGCTGGGTTGTGATGCTGTATGTGGGGGCAAGGTCAAAGAGGGGCAATGGCAGTCCCCTCTGCTGCTTCCCGCCACTGGGGCCTGCATAGTCTGTCTCACTGCTCACTTCTTGGCCTGGTTTCTCTGCTCATTAATGTGTGACCACAATCAGGCTGCCACCTTGTGCCCTCACTGGGTCCACCCGTTGCTACCCCTCACCTGGGATCTGCCAACAGTTGCCTGCCCACCTGCATCAGCCTGGTGGATATTTTTTGCCTGACCCGGCTCCGCTGCTGGCTCCTCCCCTCTTAGCAGTCTGGCTGAAAGATTCATTGTTGTCAGACTTCTGTATAGTTCAATTTTCTGCATCTTGGTCGCATTTTTTTACTAAAACTTTGTTGTCTTTAAACTTGGTTGTGCAAGGAGGCACAGTGTTTCCACCTACACCTCCATCTTGGCCAGAAGTCATGTTTTCTTATCTATTCAACTACTCTATTTCTTCTGATTGGAGCATTTAATCCATTTATTTTTAAGGTTATTATTGATAGGTACTTATTCATTGACATTTTACTTCCTTCATACCTGTGTTCTTCTGTCTCTCACTCTTTTAATTTTTTTTCTTAAAGCAATCCCTTTAGCATGTGTTGTAATACTGGTTTGGTGGAAATGTATTTCTTGAGCCTTTTTTTGTCTGGGAAACTCCTTATTGCACCTACCATTTTAATTGAGAGCCTTGCTGGATAGAGTAATCTTGGTTGAGGGCTGTATTTTTTCATCACTTGGAATATTTCTTACCATTTTCTTTTGCCTTGCAGGTTTTCCATTGAGAAGTCAGCTGCTAGTCTTATCAGGGCTCCCTTGTATGATACTTCCTGTTTCTCCCTTGCTGCCTTTAAGACTCTCTCTTTGTCATAGAATTTGCCATTTTAATGATGATGTGTCTTGAAGTGGGCCTCTTTGTGTTCCTCTTGATTGGGACTCTCTGTGTTTCCTGGATTTGTGTGACTCTCACCAAATTAGAGAAGTTTTCCATAATTTTTTCAAACAGGTTTTCCATCCCTTGCTCTTCTTCTCCTTCTGGTATCCCTACTATATAGGTATTATTATGATCCATGTTGTCCTGCAATTCCCTTAACATCTCTTCATTCTTTCTGAGTATTTTTTCCTTTTCTTGCTCTTTCTGGGAGTTTTTTCCTACCTTGTCCTCCAGCTCGCTGATTCAATCCTCTGCTTCACCTACCCTGCTTTTGATTCCTTCTATTGTGTTCTTCAATTCAGAAACTGTATTCTTCATTTATTCTCGGCTCTTGTTGATAGTTTCAATTTCCTTTTTCATGTTGATATTTTTTGCAGTGAGTTCATCATAGTTTCCCTGTAGTTTATGGTAATTCCCTGTGAGCTCATTGAGCTTCCTCATAACCATTGCTTTAAACTCAATATCTGAGAGTTGACTTGCCTCTATTTCATTTAGCATTGTTTGTTAGCCTTTCTTCTGTCCTTTCATTTGGGGTTTGTTTCTTTGTCTCCCCGTTGTTTGTGAGACTCTTCTTGTTCACCTCTGCTTCTTATATTGATCTGTTCTGATTCCCTGAGTTTGTGGTGTGAACTTCTGTGGTAGGAGACCTATGAGATTCAGTGGTTCAATGTCCTTGATCCCCTGAACTTGCTGCTCTTGGGCCAATTTATGTTGGCTCTCCGGATGTCTTTAGGTTTATATTGTTGTTGGGTCTTCTTTTATAGGTCCTTCCCTACCACTGGTTGACTTAGATTCACCCTTCCCACCACATCTCATATGCTGTTGTACAGGTGCAGATAGGATATGTTGAAGCTGGTTCTTCTGTCTGTTCAAGATTATAAGGCTTCTCTGTCACTATAGTTCAGTTTTTTGTTCTGGGTAATTTCTCCATAATTTAGTTGTAATTCTAGATTGGTCCTGGGAGGAGGTTAGTGTGGCTTCTGCTCACTCCTCTGCCATATTGCTGCTGCTTATATTTTAATTCTAATTAATGTCTTATTCACATGACATCCACCCACTAAGTATTATTTTATTGCAAGAAAGCATGAATATTCTTTCAAAAGGGAGCTTTAGCTTATACATTTTGTATGCTGTAAATGATAAATCTGTATTTTTCTGATTATTTCAAGCATTTATCTGTATTGTTATCGTTGCTTTTTTTTCATTTATACAATATTTGTAGTTGACTTTAAACTATAAGTAATTTTGAACTACACCAGTGACTTTCAACTGGTGTGCTGCAAGAATTTTAAAATATGTAGTACATGAATATTAGGTTATGGGAACTGGACTCTTTTTCTTAAATTGTCAAATTAAAAAATGACAACAGCCACCCTGACTGGTGTGGCTCACTTGGTTGGAGTGTCATTTTGATCAGTGTTTCTCTCTCACATTGATGTCTCTCTCTCTCTCTCTCTCTCTCTCTCACTCACTTTCTCCCCCTTCCCTCTTTCTCTTCTTTCCTTCTCACCTCGCTCTCCTCTCCCCCCTGCCTCCTCTCCCCTCCTCCCTCTTCTTCTATTCCTCTCTCTGTAAAAGCAATGAGAAAATGTCCTAGGGTGAGGATTAAAAAAGAGGNTGACTGGTGTGGCTCACTTGGTTGGAGTGTCATTTTGTAAACAACATTCATGGTTTTAGTTCCTGGTCAGGGCACATATCCAGATTGTAGGTTTGGTTAGCATGTAAACGGGAGAGAATTGATCAGTGTTTCTCTCTCACATTGATGTCTCTCTCTCTCTCTCTCTCTCTCTCACTCACTTTCTCCCCCTTCCCTCTTTCTCTTCTTTCCTTCTCACCTCGCTCTCCTCTCCCCCCTGCCTCCTCTCCCCTCCTCCCTCTTCTTCTATTCCTCTCTCTGTAAAAGCAATGAGAAAATGTCCTAGGGTGAGGATTAAAAAAGAGGACAATAACCAACATAACAATAGCTATCTGGTATGAATGAAACAAAAATTCTACCATTTTTTGTTAGATTACCAAAAGATATTTTAGATGTGCTGCAGAATTCTAGTAGTTAATTTAGATGTGCTGTGAGATGAAATAAATGTTGAAAATCACTAAATTACACCAGAAGATATAACTGACTTTTTATGCTAGATAGTAGAAATAGGTCTGATTTTGACAGACAAAAGCAGGTGGCATTCCTGGCAGAGAGAAGTGAGAGATAAACCTGATGCAACTGAAAGGTAAACCAGGTGTGTTCAGGAAATTCCAGGCAGTTCTGTTTGGCTAGTGTGAAGAGAATGGAGGTAGTAGGGAGAGGTAACAGTGGAAATGTGTTTCAGGGTTAGGTCATAAAGAGCCTTGGATTTTGGGTTAGGGTTTGGGCTTAGCTTTGGTTAATGAGAAGCCATTTTGAGGAGTAGTAAAACAGGTAAAAGATGAGATGTAATGGTGATGTTAAGCTAGATGACAGACAGAATATGGGTCCAATGACAGAAATATGGATATCAAGAGGAGTGGTTTGCAGAAGAGGGTGGTGAAGGGGATGATAAGTTTGACTTCTCCAGATTGATTTTGAGATGTCAATAGGGCAGTTAGGGATTCATAGCACTGAGCTGAAAATATAGGACTGACTATTAAGGAAAAGATCTGGGTTTGGAATTTTAGCATCTAATTATAACATAGTTCCCCAGAATGGATAGATAAGGACACAGTTTAGAGACAGAAAAGGACTAAGGAAACAGCCTCAGAAAGGTCAAGGAAGCACAGGGGGTTGGAGGGAGAGTGGGGTGGGACATGAGAATTACATCAATGAAGAAGAAGCTTGAAAGGCAACTTTGGATTTGTTTACTAGAGATCACTGGTGATGCTAGATAAAGTAGTTCCAAAAAACTGATAAGAAGCAAAAGAGGTGGCTGGAGTGCCAGAGGCCATAAGGACTTGAAGTCAGCTAGACCAGACTCATTTTAAAAGTTCATTTGTAATGATGGGATAGAGAGTAGATTGATGAGGTAGCAAGGTGAAGATTATCTGAGGTTTTCAGACTTCAACCTTTGTGCTCACACAGAAACTCCCCAGTACTACTCCAGCCTCCACCATCACCTGGAGACCCATGAGTGAAAGATACCTCACCACTCCTTCCCTTAGGACTTTGTTCCTTCTCTGCTGGGAAAGACCTGAAGGTAACACCCTGTCATGAGGCAATTTTTTAATAACTTCCTGGTGACATTATTGCCTCCTGTGCTTACTGAAGTCTTTGATTACCTGAATGTTATTGTTGCTCTCTCACCCATAGTCCCTTGAACTTGATTCTTTTTAATTTTCAGAGAGAAAGAAGAAGAAAGAGAAAGACACTGATTTGCTCTTTCACTTATTTATGCATTCATTTGTTGTTTCTTGTATGCTCCCTGACCAGAGACTGAACCCACAACCTTGACATATTGGGACAATGCTCTAAACAACTGAGGTAACTGGCTAATGCCCTAACCTTGATTTTATTTACACAGTCTCAGGGAAAGAACTTTCAAAGTCATGTTCTCCAACCCAAACCTCTACCTGGACATTTTCAGTGATGTGGGATTCTTCTTTTCCTGAAGTAATATATTACTTCAGGAAAAGTCTATGAGCATCTATGGGAGAAACAAGGCAAAAATGACAATTAAAAATATTCTCCATAAACAGCCAACAACAAAATCTTCTACAATATTTTTTGATCTGAGGTAAGATTTAGTTAACAAAACACACAGTCTTTGGTTAATAACACACCCTTATCTTTAGTCCACAAATCCTTTTTCTGTTTTAACTGATGGTTGCAATTAATCACCATTCCCCCTTTTCCCTGGATTAAAGTGTTTGTTGTATTTTTATTTGTAGATGGCTTGGTTAAATACATATTGCTGTATTGCATATTTGTATATTGAATTAATGAAATTATAAGCCTATTCCACTGTTAGGAGTGTATCCTAAGAACACTGAAACATCAATCCAAAAGAACCTATGCACTCCGATGTTCATAGCAGCACAATTTACAATAGCCAAGAGTTGGAAGCAACCTAGATGCCCATCGGTAAATGACTGGATCAAAAAACTATGGTATATTTACACAATGGAATTCTATGCTGCAGAAAGGAAGAAGGAGCTCCTACCCTTTGCAACAACATGGATGGAACTGGAAAGCATTATGCTGAGTGAAATAAGCCAGGTGGTGAAAAACAAATACCATATGATCTCACCTTTAACAGGAAGCTAAACAACAAAACAAACAAGCAATCAAAATATGACCAAAGACACTGAAATACGGAATAGAATGACAGGGACCAGAGGAGAGAGTGAAGAAAATCATGGGAAAAGGGGAAGAACTCGCATGAACAAGTATAAAGGACACATGGACAATAACTAAGGTGGGGGGTGGAAATGGGAGGGAGGTAGGGAGCACTGGGGGGGGAAAGGACTGGGAATATAAGACAGAAAACTGTACTTGAACAAGAATTAAATAAAAAATATATTAAAAAAGAAATTATAGGCTTTATTCTATTGTTTTTCCACTCTATCATGTTTTTTTAAAATCAACTGTATATGGCACATCTGTTTTGCAGGTGTTGAGGATATTGACCTACCATGCAGTCAAAAATCCCATATAACTTGAGTTGCCATCCCTCCACATACGTAAATTCACAACCATGAGTCAAAGACCCATAGTGCACTATTACTGATAGCTTCACAGTATTCCATAGCAGGCATCTCTCTGTCACCACAGAGAATGAGTAGTATACACATCCTCTTAGGATTTAAATGAGAAATTGTCTGGGATTTTTACCCAGAAGCAGGACCCCTGGATCATAGTGGAAAGCATGCTTAGTGGCCAAGATCCTCACCAGCCTGTAGGACTATCCTCATAACCCCATGTATTTCCCTACCCCGAGGTGTTATCTAGTTGTCTAATTTTTATTGATCTAAAGAGCGTTTAATAGTATTTGATTGTGTGAATTTACATTTTTTTAATTTATTTAATTATTTTTCAAGTACAGTTTTCTGTCTATTACTCCCATCCAATCCCACCCCCTGTGCTCCCCCACTCCCTCCCATTTCCACTCTTCTCAGTTGTTGCCCATGTACCCTTTATATATGTTCCTCTAAATCCCTCCCCTAGTTCCCTGAAATTCCCTACCCTCTGGTCAGTGTCAGCCTGTTCTCTATTTCAGTATCTTTGGTTATATTTTGCTGGTTTGTTTGTTTCGTTGTTTAGCTTCCTGTTAAAGGTGAGATCATATTGTATTTGTCCTTCAACACCTGGCTTATTTCACTCAGGTGAAATGAAATGCTTTCCAGCTCCATCCACGTTGTTGCAAAAGATAGGAGCTCCTTCTTTCTTTCTGCTGCATAGAATTCCATTGTGTATATGTACCATAGTTTTTTAATCCATTCATTTATCGATGGGCACCTAGGTTGCTTCCAACACTTGGCTATTGCAAATTGTGCTATGAACATTGGGGTGCATATGTCCTTTGGGACTGGTGTTTTAGGGTTCTTAGGATACAATCCTAGCAGTGGAATTGCTGGGTCAAAGGGCAGGTCCAATTTTAGTTTTCTTAGAAAATTCCATACTGTTTTCCATAATGGTTGTACCAGTCTGCAATCCCATCAACAGTTGACCAGAGTCCCCTTTTCCCCACACCCTCTCCAACATTTGTTGTTAATTGCTTTGTTTATGATAGCCATTCTCACTAGTGTAAAGTGGTATCTCATTGTGGTTTTAATTTGCATCTCTCTGATAGCTAGCGATATTGAGCATTTCTTCATGTGTCTCTGGATCCTCTGTATGTCCTCCTTGCAGAAGTGTCTGTTCAAGTCCTTTCCCCATTTTTTTTTAATTGGGTTAGTTGTCTTCTTAGAGTGAAGTCATGTGAGTTCTTTGTATATTTTGGAGATTAAAACTTTGTCTGAGGTATCATTGGCAAATATGTTTTCCCATACAGTTGGTTGTCTTTTTATTTTAATGCTGTCTTCTTTAGCAGTGCAGAAGCTTTTTATTTTGATAAGATCTCATTTGTTTACTCTTTCCTTTATATTCCTTGCTCTAGGGGATGTATCAGTAAAAATATTGCTGCATGAAATATCTGATATTTTCCTGCCAATGTTCTCCTCTAGGACTTTAATGGTGTCATGGCTTATATTTAAGTCTTTTGTCCACCTTGAATTTATTTTGGTGTATGATGTAAGTTGGTGCTCGAGTTTCATTATTTTGCATGTAGCTGTCCAGTTCTCCCAACACCATTTGTTGAAGAGGCTATCCTTACCCCATTTTATGTTGCTTCCCCCTTTGTCGAATATTAGTTGACTATAGAGAGCTGGATTTATTTCTGGGTTGTCTGTTCTGTTCCATTGGTCTATGTGCCTGTTTTGATGCCAGTACCAGGCTGTTTTGATTACAGTGGCCTTGTAATACAGTTTGATATCAGGTATTGTAATCCCTCCTACTTTGTCCTTCTTTCTCACAAGTGCAGCTGCTATTCAGGGTCGTTTATGGTTCCATATAAATTTTTGAAGTGTTTGTTCTGTGTCTGTGAAATATGCCATTGGTACTTTAATAGGTATTGCATTGAATCTGTAAATTGCTTTCGGTAGTATGGACATTTGGATGATATTAATTCTTCCAATCCATGAACATGGTATATGTTTCCATTTGTTTGTGTCTTCCTTGATTTCTTTCTTCAGTGTTGTGTAGTTTTCTGAGTACAGGTGTTTTACTTGCTTGGTTAGATTTATTCCCAGATATTTTATTTTTGTTTTTGCTATATCGAATGAGATTTTTTCTTGATTTCTGCTTCTGCTGATTCATTGTTAGTATACAAAAATGCCTTTGTTTTCTGGATATTGACTTTGTAACCCGCTGTTTTGCCAAATTCACTTATTAGTTTGAGCAGTTTTTTTGTAGAGTCTATAGGCTTTTTCATGTACACTATCAAGTCATCTGCAAACAATGACAATTTTGTTTCCTCCTTTCTGATTTGAATGCCTTTTTTTCCCTTTTCTTGCCTGATCGCTGAGGCTAAAACTTCCAGTACTATATTAAATAGAAGTGGTGAAAGTGTACAACTTTGTCTTGTTCCTGATCTTAGGGAAAAGCTTTTAGTTTTTGCCCATTGAGTATGATGTTGGCTGTAGGTCTTTCATATATGGCCTTTATTATATTGAGGAATGCTCCCTCTATTCCCATTTTGCTGAGTACCTTTATCATAAATGGGTGTTGTACCTTATCAAAAGCTTTTCCCACATCTATTGATATGATCATGTGGCTTTTGTCTTTGCTTTTGTTTATGTGATGTATTACATATACTGATTTGGGGATATTGAACCATCCTTACTTCCCTGGGATGAATCCCACTTGGTCGTGGTGTATGATCTTTTTGATGTATTGTTGGATGCGATTTGCCAATATTTTGTTGAGGATTTTAGCGTCTATGTTCATCAGCGATATTGGCCTGAAGTTTTCTTTCTTTGTTGTGTCTCTATCTGGTATTGGAATTAGGATGATGCTGACTTCATAAAGAGTTTGGGAGTTTCCCATCATTTTGGATTTTTTGGAATAGTCTGTGAAGAATAGGTGTTAGTGCTTCCTTAAAAGCTTTGCAGAATTCTCCTGTGAAACCATCTGGTCCAGGGCTTTTGTGTGTTGGGAGTTTTTTAATCACTGCTTCAATTTCATCTGCTGTTATTGGTCTGTTCAGGCTTTCTACTTCTTCATTGAGTTTTGGAAGATTATATTTGTCTAGAAATGTGTCCATTTCACCTAGGTTTTCAAATTTCTTGGCATATAGTTCTTCATAGTAATTTCTTACAATCCCTTCTATTTCTGTGGTATCAGTTGTAATCTCTCCTCTTTCATTTCTGATTGTGTTTATTTGGGTCCTCTCTTCTTTTCTTAATGAGCCTATTTAAAGGCTTGTCTATTTTGTTTATCTTTTCATAAAAACCAACTCTTGGATTCATTGATCCTTAGAATTGTGCTTTTAGTCTCTATGTCATTGAATTCTGCTCTGATCTTGGTTATTTCCTTCCTTGTACTTCCTCTGGGCTGTCTTTGTTGTTGTTCTTCCAGTTCTTGCAGGTGTAGGGTTAGGTTGTTTGGTTGAAATGTTTCTATCTTCTTTAGGTAAGCCTGTATTGCTATGAACTTCCCTCTCAGGACTGCCTTCACTGTGTCCCATAAATTTTGGGTTGTTGTGAGTTCATTTTCATTTGTTTCCAGAAAGTTTTTGATTTCTTACCTAATTTAAATCTTGACCCATTCTGCCCCGGTCCAGCTGCAGCAGGTTCCAGGTGTCCCTCGAGTTGAGGATAGGCGTCGGCAATGGGTAACAGGCAACTACACAGCTCAAAGACAGGTGAAGCACTGTTCTGTTTAGTGTAAGTACAAGCAGGTTTTTATATATTCATTTTTGGTAGTGACTAACATTTACAGGTGTATAGCATGATCAGTCAAGCAGAAAAAATCAATACCAAGGTAACCAGGAAAAGTACGAAAATTCCCATAGTTTTAATTATGTTAAACAAAAATTATTTTGACCAGGAGAACTATTAATCAGACAGTTTGAAATAGCTCTATGTATACAATTTGAATGTCTTATTGTTTTTTAAAGTTCTCAGAGTTTGTCATGGGCAACAGGTACACTAGACTGAGCAGAGGTTAGGAAACTCATTATAAGCCTTTGTAATGTCTAACTTAGCTATCTATTTTTTTTGTCTAAAATATTTATCTGTGTACTATAAACTCTGTCTCCTTAGTAACTGTTTTCTACACGCTTAATAGCTAACTAGCTTTTCCTATTTTTTTGCCTGTCTAATTCTAATAGATATATATTCCTATTCAAGGTAAAGGAGGGGCTGTTATTCTAATAACTTTAGACATTCAGGGGCTATTTCATTACAGAAGATTTGCCTTGGGACTTACTTAAGGGGGCTGCCTTGGGTATTCTAGGCCCCCTACTAACTGATATCACCTTATCCTACAATTTCTTAATCAGGTCAGGGAAGGAGGTGTTATTTTTGGGAAAGGCCAAGGCGATATTGTTCTCAACCTGACCTAGTTGCTGTTCAGCTCTGAGAATGGTCAGCATTTCTAGGAGATTTTAAATTACCAGAAAGGTAAAGGATAGAACACCAAGAGACAGCAAGATTAAAGTCAACACTACATATCCATTCATGCCATGTCCGCCAGGCTGGAACACGCTTTTTTGAAGTCATCCTCCCCATGCTCGAACTTTGTTAGACAGCATGGTTGGCAGAGCTGGACGTGGCACCATTCGTTGTTTAATACCATACCATTCAGGATCCATGATTTTGGGTGTTTTGGGTTTTTTCTTTGGGGTTCGTTTCTAATTTTAGTCCCTGTGGTCAGAGAAAATGCTTGGTATGATTTCAATTTTCTTGAATTTGCTGAGGCTCCTTTTGTGTCCTATCATGTGGTCTATCTTTGAAAATGTTCCAGGTGCATTTGAAAAGAATGTGTATTTAGCTTCTTTGGGATGAAGGGCTCTATATATATCAGTTAGGTCCATTTCATCTAGGGTGTTGTTTAGTGCAGCTATATCTTTGTTGATATTTTGTTTGGAAGATCTGTCCATTTTTGATAGTGGGATGTTAAAATCCCCTACTATAATTGTGTTGCTGTCAATATCTTTCTTGAAGTCCTGTAGGATTTTCCTTATATATTTGGGTGTTGCTATGTTTGGTGCATATATATTTACATTGTTAACGTCGTCTTGGTGGATTCTTTCCTTGAGTATTATGAAGTGACCTTCTGGGTCTCTCTTTATGGCCCTTTTTTGATATCTGTTTTGTCTGATATTAGAATTGCTACCCTGGCTTTTTTTTTCTTCACCATTTGCTTGGAAAATTTGTTTCCATCCTTTCACTTTTAGCGTGTGATGGTCTTTAGTCCTGAGGTGGGTCTCCTGTAGATAGCATATGTGTGGGTCATGATTTCTTATCCATTCAGCTATTCTATGTCTTTTGGTTGGAGCATTTAATCCATTTGCATTGAAGGTTATTATTGATAGGTACTTATTCATTGCCATTTTTGTACCACAGTTCCTCTGTCTCTCTCTTTTCCTTCCTTTTTTAAAAGCAGTCCTTTTAGTATTTCTTGTAGAGCTGGTTTGGTGGAGGCATATTCTTTTAGACTTCTTTTGTCTTGGAAGCTCTTTATTTGGCCTTCTATCTTGATTGAGAGCTTTGCTGGGTAAAGTAGCCTTGGTTGTAGACCTCTGTTTCTCATTACTTGGAATATTTCTTGCCATTCTCTTCTTGCTTGCAGTGTTTTCATTGAGAAGTCAGTAGCTAACCTGATCGGGGCTCCCTTGTATGTCACTTCCTTTTCCTCCCTTGCTGCCTTTAAGATTCTCTCTTTGTCTTGGAATTTTGCCATTTTAATGATGATGTGTCTTGAAGTAGGCCTCTTTGGGTTCCTCTTGAATGGGACCCTCTGTGATTCTGGGATTCGTCTAACTTTTTCTCTCATCAAATTAGGAAAATTTTCCATCATTACTCTTTCAAATAGGTTTTCTATCCCTTGTTCTTCTTCTTCTCCTTCTGGTATTTCTATTATTCAGATATTATTACATTTCATATTGTCTTGCATTTCTCTTAATCCCTCTTCATTCTTTCTGAGCCTCTTTTCCTTTTCTTGCTCTTTCTGGGAGATTCTTTCTACTGTATCCTCCAACTCGCTGATCTGATCTTCTGCCTCATCGACCCTGCTTTTCATTCCTTCTACTGTGTTCTTCAGTTCCAAAACTGTATTCTTCATTACCTCTTGGCCTTTGCTGATAGTTTCTCTTTCCTTTTTCATGTTGAGATAGTTTTCATAGAGCTCATTGTAGCTCCCCTCTAGTTTCTGGTAGCTCATTGTGAGCTCTTTGAATTTCTTGATATCGAGTGCTGTCAATTCAACATCTGATAGCTGACTTGCCTCTCTTTCATCTAACATTATTTCTGAGACTTCCACCTTTTCTTTCATGTGGGCATTGTTTCTTTGTCTTCCCATTGTTCACGAGACTCTTCTTGTTAGCCTCAGCTTCTTAAATTGAGCTGTTCTTACTCCCTGGGTTTATGGTGTGAACTTCTGTGGTAGAATACCTGTGAAATTCAGTGATGCAGTCTCCTGCCGGTATCTTGATGTTCTCCATTTCCATCTACTCCTTTCTTTGTGTGTGTGTGATCAGTTGGAGGGGGAGCCAAAATGGTTTATGACAGCAGGAGAGTACTTTATGATATTTACAGTCACAGCCAGTAGAGAAGAGATAGAAGATCTTTAGGCTATATATAGTGTTAAGTGTAATCTTCAACCCAATTTGCCACTTTTAAGAAAGGATAGACCAAAGATAAGTCTCTTGTTGGAGAGGGAAGGCTTGTGAGTTGGATCTAGAAATCAGTGAGGTTGCGGGAGGTCAGATTTTGAGGTAAGGTGAGAGTAAAGAATAGTAAATAGGCATAGCATGTGAGCAAGTAGAGTTAATCACTACAGTAATAGAATTCAGGAACCTGTAAAGTGGGCTAAGACTGGACAGATGTGTTGTGAAGTACTTACAGTGCTATAGAAAGCAACAAACAAACAAACAAACACACAAAAAAAGGGCAAGAGAAGTGAGGAAAAAGCAATAAGTTTGGGGTGAAAGGAAGAAAGACTAAAACAGGAAAAAAGAAAGGAGAGGAAAAGTACTGAAAGATACAGCAACAATAAAATTAAAAAATATATATGATTACTGAAAGAAAAAGGTAAAAAAAGGTAAAAAAAAAAAAAAAAACCAAACCCAAAACAAAAACCCTCCCTTGTTGGTTTTAAACTGTCCAATCTGGTTTTTCTGGTTTTGGCAGGACCCCTCTGACGGCTGGGTTGTAGGCCCAGGCGCACATCCGAGCACCAGCCAGGCTACCAGACTTTGGTGCGGGTGGGTGCCCACACACCCGACAGGCTGCCTGGGTCCCACGGGATCTGGTACTGGTCCTTCCCAGTCCTGTGGCTGGGTGAGAAGCAAGTCAAGCTGCCTTCGCAAGAGAACACCTCAGTCCACTTTCCAATAAAAACTTCTCCAGAAACCCTGCCTTTCAGCCCAGCCCAATCCCCAACCCGACTCGTTAGGACAATGCTCCTCTCAAATTTCCCGGGCTGACAGGCTGGTTGGCTGTGGACCACAGAGATCGTAACTGAACATGGCCCCCTGTCCTTGCCACCCTCCCTGCAAACCTAGGCAGATAGGTCTCTGCCACCCAGCCCCGCCTAGATGGGGAGGGACGGAGCCAGCTCTCTTCCAAGGACCCCGCAGCCGGCCCAAGGCTCCACTGGGTGCCAGGCTCTCGATGAGTCCTCCATGGCAGACGCCCTCATCGCTGGCCACAGACGGAACGCTCTACACTCCTAATGCGGCAGCAGTGGTGGCTCCGGGGCCGTTAAGGGCTGGCCGAGGGCAGCCGGCCCTGCCTCTGCCGCTTTTGTCTTTACTCACAGGTGCCCGGCTCCCGATGAGTTCTCTGTGGCAGATGCCCTGACGCTGGCCATAGATGGAAGCCTCTGGGCCCCGACCGCTGCAGCAGCAGCAGCTCCGAGGTCTTTACCAGCCGGCCGGTAAAGGGAAGTGGGGGAGAAAGAGAGAAAAAGAAACATTGATTGGTTGCCTCTCACACACCCCCAACAGGGGACTTGGCTGGAACCCAGGTGTGTGCCCTGACTGGGAATCAAACCACTGACCTTTCAGTTCTCAGGCTGGTGCTCAGCCCACTGAACCATGCCAGCCAGAATGGAAATTATGTTTCTAAACATCATATCCTTACATCATTGTATTCTTAGCTCCGAGGATACAGTGTCCCATCCAGACACTGTGTTAAGATTTAGAGAAAAATCCCATGTCTCTAAAAGAGGGCTCTTGTCCATCCCAGCCAGGCTGAGGGTGTGGCCCAGTGGTATGTCTCCTCTATAAGTCAGTCTCTGCACTGGTGTTACTGGCTCATGTGAAGGAATAGGAACTGCTAGTGATCAACTTGTAGATGTTGGCAGAAAAACATCCCAAATCAAGTGTTTCTGTTACTATGTTATTTTGTATAGTCTTTTTAAAAAATTACCATTGCTTTTCCCCATCATTATCCATTAAATAAACTCATACTCCTTACCCCAAGCAGGACACTTTAAAGGCTGCCTCTTTATGAGCAGAATTTTACTTTACCCTCATCCTGGGGTCAGAACACAAACCATGCTCCGCTGAATGCCATACTCACCCCCCAGTGTGACAAGCAGAGCATCTGCCTCTCTAGGAATGACTCAACCTCAGGAACAGGAAGCTAAGAAAGGATATCCAAGAACTTTGGTGGCTCAGGGCTCAGGAGGCTGTGCAGGTGAGGGTCACAGAGTCCTGGGAAAGGCTACCTCCAAGTGTCACCAAGGCCCATATTCCTTGTCATGGCCATATGTCTGACTCCAGTCTGATGTTGGGAGCAGTCCTGGAGGCTTGAAACCTGGGTGTGGAATTTGGCAGGCCTCAGAGTTTGCTGGTTGAGGCACCTGGGGCGAGGCAAGCTCTCTGACCTTCATGTGGTGCACAAATTAAATGGAAGACATTTCTGCTCAGCCTGGTTTATGGTAAGGATCAAAGGAGACAAGCAGCTCCTCAATTGAAAATTACTATACAAAATATGGGTCTCTGGTTCTGTCTCTGATTATCTACCTTTCTGTCCCTCTTACTTAGGCCTAGGGTCTTCCTTACCCTATGACCTGAATAAAAACAGGAAGTAGAAGGATGGAGCTGAGCTGGGTGTGTGTGCGCCACCATATGTGACATGGCATCTGTGGATGTTCACAAGATTGAGAGGCAGCAAGTAGAGCTGTCCCTACATGTGTGAGGAGCACAGTTGCCTCTGTAATACCTATGACAGAGACAATGCTATGAGGGAAAGAGGGCTGAGAAATCAGCTTTCTCACTCAGTTGCTCAGAGACTGAAGGGCAGAAAGAAACCAGTTGACAAGTGAATCTCAGGGAATTTCTTCTCTGTAGTTTCAGGTGGATAGTGAGCCCTACCAGTTAGAGGCACAGCTGGGGAGCCAGCACCAAATCCAGAGGTAACTGGATGCCCTGCCCCAGCAGCAGCTGAAGCATCTGGAGCCCATGCCAGCAGATGTGTGCAGGGCAATCACACAGCTCAGCAGCCTGATGGCTGATCTGGAGAGAATGGCCAAAGATGTGCATGCCACACACTGAGGTGCACCCCAAGGCCCTACCCAAGGATGTGGTTTTCCACAGGGGATGGCATGGGTTGGTCACACAATGCTGCTGAAGCAAAGTGAGTTGCAGAGGAGAGGTGCCATTCTCCACTTCTCAAGGGGTCACCCCAAATAGCATCCAATAGTGGGCTGGGGAGGGAATTGGCAGGGGCGGGGGGTGACAGGAACTTGAGAATTGTGATTCTCACTCTCTTCATCTCTCTTCTAGAATGCCAGTGACTTAATGACCAGGTATGAATTGTCTCCTCTCTCCACACATGTACTTATACATACAAGCCCACATATAAGCACACACTTGCACATGGCTTTATCAAAGTCAGGGGTATCCGCTGCTCTGTTAACTTTTGTATCTTTATGTACATGACCAGTAGAAGATGTAACAAAATCTACTGAAGGATTTTTTTGTTTCTAGGAGTGCTCCACAAAAATTAGAAGCTATTTGTTCCAAGTTACACAAAAGAGTCAACAAATTACTTCTTGAGCCATCCTCGGCAACTCTGACATGTTTATCCTCAGGCCTCCTCATTGTTGGGGACCACTCTGCCTGGTTTCAGGAATTGTAACTACCTCCCGTGGCTAAGGATGAGTGAGTGACCTCCGGAATGCGAGCCACAGGAGACAAAACTTTTCTCTGGTAGCAAATGATGCCTCAGTTTCCTCCCTGCCCCCAAAGCATGGTCAATGTTGTTGACAGGTAAGGCTCCTCACAGCAAGGAGCAACCTAAGCCAGACATGATCACTTGGGAGGCCATCATGGAAGGACTTGGGGGCTGCAACAAAGAGAGAGCAATAGACCCGTGCCCCACCCCGGCTATGTGACATAGCCCGAGTCCCCATGTCCCCTGGGAGAAGCACTTCCTGGCTCTAATCCACTTAAGCCTGAATACCTGATGGGGAGGGGTGCAGCTCCTTGCCTTGCCAGAGCAGATCCTGAGGTAAAATCTGGCATCATACAGAATTTTTAAAAAACCTGTGAAACCTGCTCTATTAAGAGTATTTTCATTCATATGTTAAGGGTCCGAGCAGGAAACCCTAAAGTTTCTGTAAACCCCCTTCCTGACAGACACTGACTCAGACTAAGCCCTCAGATTTCTTTGAAGTGTTATCTACTGTTTAATCCTTGCTGCCCAGTATTCCTGTGTTATAACCCAGTAAAAGCCCCTGGAGGAAGGGGCTCAAGGCCCTCCCCTTTTGAGGGATCGGCCACCTCTCCTCCCCAAGCAGATCACGTCTTGGTAGTGTTTACTTTCATCTGTGGCAGACAGGGGGACATGTGGGAAAAGTCACCCCCACACCTCATCTCAGACTCACCTCATCCTCCTCAATGTGCTTCCTCCAACCTGCCCAACCTCCCATTAGTTCTACCCAGTGTACCTTCAGACCTGACATCTCCTGAACGTGACCCCGTTTCTTCATCCCCACAGCCATGACCTGAGCCCTGACCCTCTGACTCTTGGACTATAGTCACAGTCTGTTCCTCGTGCTTGCGGCTTCCACTGTTAGAGGTCAGGATGCAAGATTTCCACTTTGCTTGTGAAGTGACAGGTGCCTATCTCTCACAATCTCATATTAAAACAAGAGTATCTTGGCACCTAGGAGGCATATGCTCACATGTGGTGAGGCCACTTCTGCACTTGGAGCTCGCAGTTCTATTGCAATGAATATTTCTTCTGAGTTCCTTTAGAACCTGTTGTCTGGACCACTCACCTAGTACTCTGTATTTCTGTGATGGACAGAGCCTAGGATGGCCCGCATGATCCTCCCCACTTGGTGTTCATGCCCTTGGTATGATCCCTTCCCCTTGGGTGCAAGCAGGATCTGTGAGTTGCTTCTAACAGTGGCATATGGTAAGGTGATCAAATGTCACTTTCAAGATTAAGTTATGTTGTATAGCAAAGGGAATGGGATGTCACTTCAGTGACTTTTTGAGAGTGTCCTTGTGGAATTGATAAAATGAGTGGCCCATGTGGCCAGAAAACTGCCTCTAGAAGCTGAGAGCAGCCTCCAGCTTTCAGCCTAAAAGAAGCAGGGCCCTTCATCTTGCAGCTGCAAGAAAATGAATTCTGCCAACTGCTTAAGTGAACCTGGGAGAAGATTTTTCCCTAGTGGAGTCTCCAGGTAGGAACCCAGTCCAGCTGACACCTTGACTACAGCCTAGTAAGACCCTAAGCAGAGGACCCAAATTTATGACCCACAGAAACTGATATAATAAGTGTCACACAACCTGTGATGTAATAAGTGTATGTTGTTTTATGACATTAAATTTGTAGTGATTTTTACAAAGCAATGAATAAGTAGTGCATTTGTACATTATTTGTGCATCCTTATTTGGGTGAATAAGGACAGAATTTTGTGTACCCCCAGTGCTTAAGATAGTGCATGGTTCATAGTTTATTCTCATGAAATTTATTAAGTGGATACATGAATGAATTAATAAAAAATATAAGGGCCATTTTTTCTGACACTTGGTGTTTAACAGCAGGAGACTCTGACTAGTATGTATTGAGGCCTTGCTGAAAGAGTCAACACTGTGCTAGACACTGATGGATATATAGAATAAAATATGGCCACAAGGAAATGTTGCACTGTAGTGCAAAAAGTAAAAATTTGACTTAAATTTAATCCCAACCTAACACCTCTGCAACCTCTGCAAAAAAAAGTAAAAAAAGTAAAAATTTGACTTAAATTTAATCCCAACCTAACACCTCTGCAACCCTGGGCAAGTTACTCTACCTGTGTGAACCTCAGTATCACCCCCTCTAAAATGAAGATAATAGTACATGTGGCTTTTGGATTGTTGGAGAATTAAATATTATTGTGTATGCTGCAGTCCTAACATGCTATAAACACTCATATATGGTAATTCTATCTTTTTATTCTTTTCCTCCATCCGAAGCTTATAATCTAGCTATGGAACCAGGGCAAACACATATATACTAACAAGGGAGTGTGTGAAAGGTTAAATTAAATATTCCAGTTGCTAAGTGCTATGGGGGTTCAGAGAAGAAGACACAAGTGAGGATGAGAGAGTTAGAGTCAGCTTTGTGAGGGAGATGGGACTGGATACTGGGAGAGAAAGATGAGATCATACTGGTCCAGAAAGCTAGGGAAAAGGTCATGGCACAGCTGCAAGAATATGAGGAGACCGGCCTGTTCTATCTGGAATATTCAGGAATGGGGAAGACCAGCGTCAAGCAGAGCATTAGATGAATAACACCAAGATAGACAGCCATCATAGGAGTGAAGGGAACAAGTGATGTTTCAGAAAAACCAGTTTGGACTCTTGGTGCCAGATGGGTTGGGGGCAGGGAGATGAGAAGATGGGGAGAGAGTGAGAAACAAAGATGTAGATGTACTAAGCAGGAAGCTGAAAACATGAAACCCCAAATATAACAAGATGATAGCCGAGCAAAGATAGCCCTGGAGGTGACAGTTGCATCCTAGATGGGGTTAACATTACACAGGCAATCTATCCAGAAGTGTCCTACCAGGAGTGGGAGGAGACTGACAACTTCCAAGACTCTGTTACCACCTGAACCACTTATCCTGAAGGTGCCTGGCAGCCCTTATGTCCTCTTCTGATGTGACTAAAGTTGAATGGGCTCCTGTGGGTATCTGACCAGCAGATGGTTGGCTAATCAGGCCTATCAAGTGGCCTGCTGAGAAAGAGCTTTTCTTTTTAAGGATATTAAAGATTTCTTTTTATTTAAAAATTTTTTACTGTTCTTTAATTATAATGTCCTCATTTCCTCCCATTATTTTCCCTGACCCTACCCATGCCCCACCTCCCACCCTCAATCCTACCCCACTTTGGCTTTGTCCATGAGTCCTTTAGACATGTTCCTTGACTTCACCCTACCCCTTCATACCCCATTATCCTCCTCCCCACTCCCCTCTGATTACTGTCAGATTCCTCTTTATTTCCATGTCTCTGGTTCTATTTTTCCCACTTGTTTGTTTTGTTTATTAGGTTCCACTCATACGTGAGATCATATGGTATTTGTCTTTTGCCACCTGGCTTATTACACTTAGCATAATACTCTCCAGCCCATCTATGCCATCTTGAGGGTAGGACTTCATTCTTTCTTTCTGCTGTGTAGTATTCCATTATGTAAATGTACCATAGGGTTTTTAAAAATATTTTATTTATTTTTAGAGAGGAAGAGAAGGAGAGAAATATCAATGTGTGGTTGCCTCTCGTGAGTCCCCTGCTGGGAACTGGCCTGCAACCCAGGCATGTGCCCTGACTGGGAATTGAACCACGATCGTGTGGTTCGCAGGCCCGCACTCAATTCACTGAGCTACACCAGCCAGGGCAATGTACCATAGGTTTTGATTCACTCATTTACCAATGGGCACTTAGGCTGTTTCCAGCACTTGGCTATTATAAATAGCACCACTATGAACACTGAGGGGCACCAGTTCTTCAGAATTGGTGTTTCAGGATTCTTAGGGTATAATCCCAGCAGTGGAATTGCCAGGTCAAAAGGCAATTCCGTGTTAAGTTTTCTGAAGAAATTCCATACTGTTTTCCACAGTGGCTGCACCAGTCTGCATTCCCATGAACAGTGCATTGGGGTTCCCTTTTCTCCACAACCTTGCCAGCACTTGTTGTTTGTTGATTTGTTTACTATGGCCAGCCTGACTGGTGTGAAGCAGTGTCTCATTGTGGTTTTAATTTGCATCTCTTTGAGGCCTAGTGATGCTGAGTATCCCTTCATACTTCTCTGGGCCCTCTATGCATCCCCCTTGGAGAATTGTCTGTTCAAGTCCTTTGCCCGTTTTTTAATTGGGTTGTTTGTCTTCCTGGTGTGGAGTAGTGTGAGTTCTTTATATAATTTGGAGATCAAACCCTTGTCTGAGGTATCACTGGCAAATACATTTTCTCATATTTTTGTTCCCTTTTCATTTTGCTGATGTTTTCTTTAGCTATGGAGAAGTTTTTAATTTGATGTAGTCCCGTTTGTTTATTCTTTCCTTTATATCCCTTGCTCTATGGGACATATCAGTGAAAATATTGCTGCATGGAATATCTGAGATGTTCTACCTATGTTCTCCTGAAGGACTTTTATGGTGTCAAGACTTATATTTAAGTCTTTTATCCACCTTGAAGTTATTTTTGTTTATGGTGTAAGTTGGTGGTCAAGTTTCTTTTTTTTTTTTTGTACGTATCTCTCCAGCAATCCCAACACCATTTGTTGAAGAGGCTATTTTTACTCCATTTTATGTTCTTGCCCCCTTTGTCAAATATTAATTGAATATAGAGACTTGGGTTTATATCTGGGCTCTCTAACCTGTTCCATTGGTTGATGTGTCTGTTGTTACACCAGTACCAGGCTGTTTTGATTACAGTGGCCATGTAATACAGTTTGATACCAGGTATTGTGATCCCTCCTACTTTCTTCTTCTTTTTCAAAATTGCTTCAGCTATTTGAGGTCACTTATGGTTCCATATACATTTCTGAAGTGTTTGTTCTATGTCTGTGAAATATGCTATTGGTACTTTAATAGGGATTTCATTGAATCTATAAAATGCTTTGGGTAGTATGGACATTTTAATGATGTTAATTCTTCCAATCCATGAACACGGTATATGCTTGCATTTCATTGTGTCTTCCTTAATTTCTTTCTTCAGTGTTGTGTAGTTTTCTGAGTACAGGTCTTTTACCTCTTTGGATGGGTTTATTCATGAATATTTTTTTTCTTGTTGCTATATCAAATGGGATTTTCCCCTGGTTTCTGTTTATGATATTTCATTGTTGGTGTACAAAAATGCCCTTGATTTCTGAATATTGACTTTGTATCCCATTGCTTTGCCAAATTCATTTATTAGGTTGAGCAGTTTTTTGGTGGAGTCTCTAGGATTTTCTACGTACGCTATCATGTCATCTGCAAACAATGACAGGTTTGTTTCCTCTTTTCCAATTTGGATGCTTTTATTTTTTTCTGGTATGATTGCTGTGGCCAGGACTTCCAGTACTATGTTGAATAGAAGTGATGAAATCAGACATCCTTGTCTTGTTCCCGATCTTAGTGGGAAAGCTTTTAGTTTTTGCCCATTAAGTATGATGTTGGCTGAGGTTTCTCGTGTACGGTCGTTATTAGCTTGAGAAATGCTCCATTTATTCCCACTTTGCTGAGTGTTTTTATCATAAATGGGTGCTGTACTTTATCAAATGCTTTTTCAACATCTATTGATATGATCACGTGATTTTTTCTTTCCTTTTGTTTATGTGATGTATTACATTTATTGACTTGTGAGTATTGTACCATCCTCACACCCCAGGAGTGAATTCCACTTGATCATGGTGTATGATATTTTCATCTTATTTCTGGATGCAGTTTGCCAATATTTTATTGAGGATTTTAGTGTCTATATTCATCAGTGATATTGGCCTGAAGTTTTCTTTCTTTGTTATGTCTTTATCTGGTTTTGGGAATAGGATGATTCTGGCTTCATAAAAAAAACTTTGGGAGTCTTCTGTTTTCTTGCAGTTTTTGGAACAGTCTGTGAAGGATAGGGGTTAGCTCTTCCTTATGCTTTATAGAGTTCTCCTGTGAAACCATATCCAGTTCAGGGCTTTTGTGTGTTAGGAGTTTTTTGATTACTGCTTCAATTTTGTCAGCTGTTATTGGTCTGTTCAGGCTTTCTGCTTCTTCTTAATTCAGCTTTGGAAGATTTTTTCCCTAGAAATTTGTCCATTTCACCCAGGTTGTCAAATTTCATGCCATATGGTTCTTCATAGTAATTTCTTACAATCCATTGTATTTCTGTGGTATCAGTTGTAATCTCTCCTCTTTCATTTCTGATTGTGTTTATTTGGGTCCTCTCTCTTTTTTTCCTGATGAATCTGCTTGAAGGCTTGTTGATTTTGTTTATCTTCTCAGTGCACCAGCTGCTGGATTCATTGATCCTTAGAATTGTGCTTTTAGTCTCCATGTCATTTAATTCTGCTCTGATCTTGCTTATTTCCTTCCTTCTACTTGCTCTGGGCTGTCTTTGTTGTTGTTCCTCCATTTCTTGTAGGTATGGGGTAGATTGTTTATTTTAAATGTTTCTGTCTTTTCTAGATAGGCCTGTATCACTATGAACTTCCCTCTCAGGACTGCCTTCTCTGTGTACCATAAGCTTGGATTGTTGAGTTCATTTTCATTAGTTTCCAGAAACTTTTTTTTATTTCTTACTTGATCTCATGCTGAACCCATTCATTGTTTAATAGTGTGCTATTCAATCTCCATTAGCATGAGTGTTTTTGAGTTTTTTTCTTGAGATTGGTTTCTGGTTTCACTCCCTTGTAGTTGAAGAAAATGCTTGATATGATTTCAATTTTCTTGAATTTTTGAGGCTTGTTTTGTGTCCTATCATGGGGTCTATCTTTGAAACTCTTCCATGCACATTGGAAAATAATTTGTATTTTGCTTCTTTGAGATGAGAGCTTTTATATGTATATATCAGTTAAGTCCATTTGATCTGGTGTGTCATTCAATGCCACAGTATCCTTTTTGACATTTTGCTTGGAACATCTGTCATTGTTGACTGGAGGGTATTAAAATCTCTTAGTATAGGTGTGTTGTTGTCTGTATCTTTCTTAAAGTCCTCCAAGATTTTCCTTATGTATTTGGGTGGTCTTATGTTGGGTGCAGATATGTTTGTGTTCTTGATGGATTCTTCCCTTAAGTATTATGAAGTGTCCTTCAGTGTCTCTTTTTATGGCATTTGTTTGGAAGTCTATTTTGTCTGATAGAAGTATTGTTACCCTGGCTTTTTTCCCCCTGTCCATTTGCTTGGAATATTTTTTTCTAACCCTTCACTTTAGTCTGTGTAAGTCTTTTGTTCTGGGGTGGGTCTTTCATAGGCAGCACATCCACAAGTCATGTTTATTATCCAGTCAGCCTATGTCTTTTGATTGGAACATTTGATCCATTAACATTAAGGTTATTATTGATAGGTTATTCATTGCCATTTCCCCTTTTGTACCTGTGTTTGTTTTTCTCTCTTGTCTTTTTCTTCATTTTCTTAAAGCATTTCCTTTTACATATTTTGCAGTGCTGGTTTGGTGGAGATATATTCTTGCAGCCTTCTTTTGTCTGGGAAGCTTCTAATTTTACCTTCCATTTTAAATGAGAGCCTTGCTGGGTAGAGCCTTCTGGGTTGCAGTCCTTTGCTTTTTCATTACTTGGAATATTTCTTTCCACTCACTTCTGGCTTGTTGCGTTTCTGTTGAGAAATTAGCTGCTAGCCTTGTCAGGGCTCCCTTGTATGTTACCTCTTGTTTCTGCCTTGCTGCTTTTATGATTATCTCTTTGTGCTTAAAATTTGTCATTTTAATTATGATGTGTCTTAGAGTAGGCCTCTGTGGGTTCCTCTTGATGGGACCCTTTGTGCTTCCTGAACATGCATTGCTTTCCCCTGCCCAGGTTAGGGAATTTTCTGTCATTATTTTTTTCAAACAGGTTTTCTGTCCCTTGCTCCTTTTCTTCTCCTTCTGGTATTCCTATGATTCCAATATTGTTGTATTTCATGTTGTCCTGAAGTTCTCTTAAGCTATCCTCATACTTTTTTATGTTTTTACATGCAGCTGTTCTACATGGGTGTTTCTTTCTGCTATGTCTTCCAGCACACTAATTCATTCCTCAGCTTCATTTAGCATTCTTGTAATTTCTTCTAGTGTATTTTTTAATTTCAGATATTGTATTCTTCCTTTTTTTCTTGGTTCTTATTTATAGTTTCTATTTCATTTTTCATGCTGTTATAGATCCCAATCAGTTCCTTGAGCATCCTTATAACCATTTTTCCAAATTCTATGTCTCATAGTGTGCGTGCCTCAATTTCATTAGCTCATTTATGAGGGATTCTCCCATGTCTTTCAATTGGGGATTCTTTCTTTTCTCCCCATTTTAGGTGACTCTTATTTTTTTGTTTCCATGTCTCAGAATGCTCTGCTTTGTCAGCTGTCTTTGTGAGGTAGATTTCTGTGGTAGGAGTTCTGTGGCACTCAGCTGTGTGATATCTTTGATCTCCTTGTCTGGATGCTCTGGGGTTGCTCTTTATTCCATTTGTGTTGGCTCTCTTGTTGTACCTGGGCTTTACGTGTTCGTGGGTTCTCCCCTCCAGCAGGCTTACAGGTAGTCACAAATCCCACCTTGTCTTGTATGCTGTTGTTTCAGTGTTGGTTAACAAGGTAGTATTACCAAACAACCAAATCTATGTCAGCAAAAAGAACCCCCTGCCACATCAGCAATCTCAACCACAGTTGAGAAAAGATTAGTAAAGGTGAAGAGAGACTACAGATATTATAATATATGACAAAGGGAATATGAGATGACTAAAAGAGGGAAAATGTTATTGAGTGGGTAGAGAGGAGAGAACTGATAGGTCTAGAGATAGAACCAAGGCAAAGAAAGGGAGAGAACAAATTTTAAAATGCAAGTAAAACACAGAAGGGCAATGGGAACAAAGGGGTAAGAAAACGGAAAAGTATACTATGAGGTCTGAAGTAAAATCAAAAAGTAATTAGATCAATGAGAGCAAAATTGCAGAAAAACCACAGCAGGATCGATACCAGTGACTGCTAAATGGATTTTAGTAAAGGTGGAACAGAAATAAGAATATTGTACAAAAGTGACAAGTGAGTATGAGATGTCTACCACAAAAAAATTATTTTCAGGGGATAGGGGAAGCAAACTAATAATAAGGAGTAAAGCCCAGGTTGAGAGTGAAGGGGAGAAAAGAAAAAGAAAAAATGAAATTAAATACCTCACTTGACTGATCAGGGGCAATGGGGAAGGCAAAATGGAGTAAGATGGGGGAGAGTGTTCTATGGGATTTAAAGTACAAATAGTGAACAATTGGAGTTCCTTTGGAGAAGTACAGAAATAACCAGGGTGTTCTATTCAACTAGCTACTGTTTATAAAAGGTGGAAAAGAACTAAGAGTCTTATAAGAAGGGAAAAGAATGTGAGCTGACTTAAGAAAGAAAAGCGCTTATGTTAGGTGGAGGAGAAATAGTGACACTAAGGAAGAGGAACACAGAGTAGTGTGAGAGAAAATGAAGTTTACCACAACAGTAATAAAGTTCAGAAGATTTGCAAAATGGATTAAGCCCAGGGAAGGGTGCTGTGTGGGATTTTGAATAACAATAGTATGATAAAAATACATAATCTGAGTAAAACAAATAAAAGTAAAAGACCAAGAGTAGTGAGTTATTTGGAATACAAGTGAAATGAAAGAACAATTTAAATTCAATATGAAGGACAGAAGAACAAAATAAACAAAACCCTAAATGAATGAAAAGAATAAAGACTTTTTTTTAACATTCAAGTTCTGATGAAGCACAAGGTAAAATTTGTCTCCACTGTTGGAGTTCACTTTATGACTTCTTTTTGGATCTGTCTCTGGTTTTGTCACTGCTCCAGGTCATACTGTCTTACTCTTGAAGGGGTGCAGGGAAAATTAAAAACACATTGGTGGTTGTTAAGCCTGAGCAGCTGGTTTTGCAGATCTTCCCAGCTCCGGCTGGTAGTTAGGGGTTATGGCAGTTAGGGGTTAGGCTCCATCTCTCCAGGGGTTTGGCAAGGAAGTGAAGCTCAGTCTGCGTTAAACAATCACAAGTGCTCAGTTTCCAGCCCACATCCTCAGAGCACTGTATGACCTGCACTCTCCACTCTGTGCCATTGTGCTGGATTTATGCCAAAAGACCACCTCACTTTGCGTCCCTTTGATCCTTCAGTAAGGTGCACTGAGTGGGAGCAAATTGCACTGACCACAGTCCTCTCTCTTTGATGGCCAGACAGCTGTGTGCATGGTCCCTGATCAGTGCATCTCAGTTCCCCTTTTGAAAGTAGTCCCTTTGGCTTCAGTTTCCCATTTGAAAAGTCTTTTTAGGCACCACTGCCATTCCTCCATTGCCTGACTTTCCACAGACTCCAACTCTCTGGCAAGTTCACAGTCTACCTCAGACATAGCCAATCATGGTCCACCTCTTCTCTCAGTTCCAGGTGCCACCAGGATTTCCACCCCACCTCTGGCACTGTCCCAGCCAGCTGGTAACCTACAACCTGGCCTGGGTGCACTGCCAGCTTTTTCATCTCCTGCAACTTTGCACTTTCAAGTCTCTCCTGGGGTGAGTCTGCCATTTACCAGCTCTCAGAGTGGACGGAGCTGCTATGCTGCTATCACTGATGCAGCTAGCTCTCTTCCGATGATTCCCCTGCAGCAGCCTGTTTTCTGGCAATACATCGAGGGAATTTCCCTGTCCCCATCTGCCTATGAAACCTCCTTACCACCCATTTTGAAGCACCCTCTGCACACTTTGGCTTCCAAACTGCTTATCAGTTAAAATTCTGTTGGCTGTTCACTTTGTCCTTCAGAATATCAGCTAAGTGTTCCTGCTGGATGCACAAGCAAGAGAGCTCAGCTCCCACCTACTTCGCCGCCATCTTCTCTGATAAAGATCTTATCAAAGAGGGATAATAATAATCACTGAACATCAACTTCTCTCAA
Organism: Sturnira hondurensis; assembly: GCF_014824575.4. Classification (NCBI taxonomy): domain Eukaryota; kingdom Metazoa; phylum Chordata; class Mammalia; order Chiroptera; family Phyllostomidae; genus Sturnira; species Sturnira hondurensis. Next base: position 60,851 of record NW_028077382.1, on the reverse strand, counting down.
AAATTCAGAATGGCTCTGTAGTGAACACACCATCAATCAAGGGGCAGAGGGTGTCAGCAGCAGAAGGGTTAGACCTGCCCACTTGGCCATGGACTGGAGCAAAAGTCTGTAACCTGGGTTGTACATGGCTACAGGATAGTCCAGCTCTATGCTCCGTGGACCAAAGGTCCCCTCTCTACCAGGTCTTGGGCATACAGAAGCAGTGTTACATAATGATAATGAGCAAACTTGAGAGCCAGACCATCTGAAGTCCAGTGTCTGTTACTGTTCAATGTATATATCATGTGTTATTGCTGTGCTAGTCACTGCTTGCTGGCTGAGGACCAGTTAGTCCACATCCACGTCTCAGTTCTCTCATGCATAAAATGAGGATCCTAATGATACGACCTGCCTCCTAAGGTTGTTGTGAAAATTAAATGAGTTAAAATGTAAAATATTTGCTGCAGTGACCGGCCAAAGTGAGCTCTAGATGTGTTTGTTATTACTTTTAGCATTTTAAAATCTCCAGTTCTCACTTTGAAACCTGTTTATGCCCCCTCAACATTCTGACCACAACTATAACTGCCCACAAGGTCACGCTAATGATGGAAAATTTCATTTTCCTTATTTACATGTCTGCTCTATTTCCTATTACTGAAACTAACTTGAGTCTCCATTCTTTGTACTAGAAAGTGCTTCTATAATGTAAGCTGTGAAAAAACTCAGGTATAAACTTGTGGCTGTCACAAGTATGTACCACTGCTTTGGAGTCTTAGAGAGGGTGATTGGGAGGATGGGGCCTCTAGACTTCAGGATTTCCCTTGGGAGGGAGCCTGAGTCCAGACTCTGTGACAAGCTGAGCTGCCTTTTCTTGAAGTCATCATGTTTGGGGATCCACTTCCCCTGAGCTGAGTCCACACTCCAAAACAGGTAAACTTCAAGTAAAATTATCCTATGAGAGGAGGAGGTGCTGATAAGCTAACATGAGTATTTTCTGAGTGTAAGAAATACAAATTGTCTTTCTGAATCCAAGTCACTCATAGGATGTGGCCAACATTACAATATTCACCAAGACTCACCAGGACCCACCAGGAACACAGCAGTGCAGCATCATAGTAAAAAACTCAAGGTAGACATCAGTTAAAATCCTGGTTGCATGATGTTGGCTAAGCAAAAATCCAAACTCACTAGGTCTCAGCTTTCTTAACTTTAAAATGGGGGTGATAATAGAAGCTACCTCTTAGAGTTACCTACATTGGGTGACATAATGTGTGTGAAGTCTTCCAGCTGGTCATTTTAAAGGACCCAGCAAGACCCAATAAGAATAAACAAAGATACAATCCCCTTTTTGGTGATATCTGAGATTTGAGGGCTTTGAATATGTTTCATCATTATATAGGGGCATGTAAGAATCTAGGTTTTTTATATAAAACATTTATATGAAATATTGAGCACACCCAGGAAAAGCAATTTAGGCCCCCTCTAATTCTGGCTCCTGATCTCCACATCTTTTCTACCTACCAAACTGAGGATGAAGAATAGAACTTCCCAAATGACTTCTAAGTCTGGGCTTCAGAATGCTGTGCCCTCTCCCTTGAGGTTGCTCCTTGGGTGGTTCACTCCTCCCCGGAGCCCCAGGAGGGAAGATGATAGAACACTTTAGTTTATGTCTGATCAGAACAAACAGATAATTTTAAAGAGATTGCCTGTGAAGATGTTTAAGCAAAATAAATGACAATACCAACAAGAGTTAGAAAATAAAATGTGTTATAACAATATTTTTATTGTGCATAAGATTTAAAACCCCACCTTGGGACAACTAAAACCATGTTCCAAATTCTAGGCAGCCATGTATTAGTGCTCATCCCTGTCCCAGAATCAGCACCAGGCAAGGGGATTTCTGGAGCCACCAGTATTCATTAGTTTCTTCACACCACATGTGGTCAGTCACAGCCTCTCCCAATACCACCAGGCTTCCTATCTCTCCTATAGCTCTTCACTCAGATGCACACATCTCCAAATCCCAATTCTCTTTTTTCTCCCATCTCACCCCTCAAATGCCACTTCTTGTCCAGCCCTAGAGGAGCCTCTGTTCTTTGGGTTAAAGGTCACAGGTCAAATTCATCCCCCTGCCTCCACCCAGCACACGGGTTAAGATGGTGCTATTTCTGTTCCCACAGATGAGCTATATGAGACCCATTTCTTCCTGCCATCTCATTCCTTTCATTGCATTCCTTGATCTCAGGTGGTCATCAACAGATAAGAAAGAGGATTTTCCCCAAGGGTTGAATGTCATCCTTGGGTTATGGTTTATGGCCAGGCCTCCTTTGTCTTCCTCCTACTGAGGTCCTACATCTTCCTCTCAGCCAGAAGTGACACCACTGGGAGGAGAGAGGCATCGAGTCCAGTCAGGGGTAGGGATGGCAGCATGTCTGTTCATGAGGACAATGGATATGACCCAGCATCCTGTAGGTTATAGATCCTGCAGGTTCTGTCATTCCTTCTTAAGATGCTTCCTCCCACTTTTCCTCATTCATCACACTCATCTTTTAGACTCACTTTTTCCAAAAAGCCATGCTCAACTCACCTTCTGCTCTCCAAGATGGATTATGCTCCCTCATCTGAGTTTCCCTTACACCCAGGTCACACCCCTAACACAGCACTCATTACCTAATAGTATAATTTCCTGTTCTTGTCTCTGTCTCTTCCCATGAGCGCATACAAACAACGGAAAAGCTTTTTTTTCTTTATTTTCATGTCCCCAATGGCTACCATGCTGCTTGGTTTATAATTAGCACAGAATAAATGTGTCTTGAGGATATGAGTAAATAAACCCTATTATTTTGGGATGAAAATAAGATGAAGAGAGGTGAGATGCCCTACTTAAGACTGCAGGATTGGTTGGTTATAAGGCCAGGACTAGAACCCATGTCTTCTGGCTACACATTTCATATTCCTTCTTCTACACAGCTCCTTCTGCACTGGTGGGGGTGGTGGTAGGATAGCTGGTAGTGGTCCAAGTCTCCAGACTATCTACTGAGCAGTGAGCAAATGGTTTGATCAGCAGACTGAAGGTCATCCCATTTTGTCCTTGCTGAAGTCCTGACTCCATTATATCATCTAAAGCCATGATATCTGTTTCAAGTCTACCAGGTGACCCAGTCCATACAGTCATCTCTTTGAGTCTTGTACCTAGAGGAAGCTAACTTCACAATCTTAGGAGCTCAGGAAGAAACTGGACCCTCGGCCCCAGAGTCCAAAGAAGGGGAACACCTTCTGGGTGAAGGAGGTGGTGAAAGTGTAGATGGGTTCTTGGGTAACAGCATTGAGAAAGGTCACCCAGCCCACTTCATAGTCAAGAGACACCCTCACCTGTCGGGGCTGCTCCTTCAGGGCAAGCCGTGTGGGGAAGGAGCCAAGGGCTGAGACGAAGCCCCACGCCAGCCTCATGGCCCACACCCCCTCCTCTGGCCTAAGCCGAAGCTCTCCTTTCCGCCGCACGTCCTCACTGACCACACCTATAGTGCAGCTGCCACCATGAGTCAAGTCTACATTCACCACCCAGGTGTGTCTGCCCCCCGTGAAACCACCATGGGCCAGGACACAGGTGGCCCGGTCAAAACGCTGTGGGTTGTCTGGCGAGTTCTGCCATTTGTAGGAGAACCGAGCCCGCTGGTGGTCCTCAGACAAGAGGAGCTTGGGGTGGGAAGTCTTGGGGTCTAGAGAGATGTGAGCTGTAGGGAAACCAAAAGGAACACAGATGTTAGCAGACATGTTATCTCCTTCAAGAAAAGCCTAAAAAGTCCCCCTGACACCCACCTGTTAGTGCTATTATTACCAACAACGTGTATAGTTTCTAAGCAAACCAGCACCTGGGAACTTGTTAGAAATGGGCTCTCAGGCTTCATGCATATCACCTGAACTGGAATCTGTATCTTTAACAAGGTCTTCAGGTGATGGGTGTGCATGTGAAAGCCCGAAAAGCCTGCCCCAAAGGATGAGTCATCCCCAGTGTTTTTGCTCCTTCATTCTGATTCTGCCGTTCTGTCACCTGGAGGAGGATTGATGCTCACACTGGGCTGCCTCCTCCAACCTCATGCTGCTGACACATCTGTCCCTCTCCTGTATTTGGTACTTGGAGGGCATAGCTGCTTCCTTTCTGTCCACACCTATGGTCATTCAGACTTTGCTCCTGGCTCACCGCAGGTTATTCGTTCTGCCTCAGTAAATCAAAAACCTTCAGGGTCTGAAGGCCACTTTCTAACAACAAAAACTTCTGAAGACCCCTGCATATTATGACTTTTAGTACCCATACATTGAGACAAAGTGATAAATTCAGATATGTGCTTGGTTCAGAGAGTTCCTTCCTACAGCTCTGTGACTTCTCAGGGTCTTTGGCTGATAGTGAACAACAGCCTTGAGTGGAATCTACTCTGTTCATTTCTTCCCCCACCAGCTGTCCTCCTTCTGACAACTTTGAGGGAGGAGAGGCAACTGACCATGGTTCTAAGAGTGTGATTCTAAACCCAGATCAAAGCTTCTGTCATCCAGGGCACCTTTCCTGATCCTATTTTGATTTAATCTTTCTACCCCCTCATCATGTGTAGATCAGAACAGGAGCCAGCTGTGTGGAAAGTGGGTGTACCTGTCCTTTGTTCTCTGGCAAGCCTTGCAAAGGTAATAATTTGTGTGTATTTATGTGGGAATGTATGTACGTGTGTGTGTATAACCTTTTCAATTTTAGATTCCTCTTTCCCTCCCATCCAGATATAGGCTGCTCACCTGGTTCATAGTCCAACTCAAAGCAGAGTTTTTCTGTACAGAGGAAATAAAGCAGGATGAGATTTCACTAGTCTCACAAAATCATAGAACAGTTAATGATGAAGAAACTGAGTCCCAGAGAAGAGAAGAGGCAGAGAAGAATGAGAGCTGGAACCCTCCAGACCAGTGTCCTAAACTCGAGCAGGTTTAAGTTTAGGACAACAATCATTTCTGACTCAGTTGACCTGGGTCAAACTGAGAATTTGCATGTGTAACAAGTTCACGGGGGCTGCTGCTGCTGCTAGCTGGGAGCCCACTTTGAAACCCATTCCCCTAACCCTAAGCAGATGATGCCCTGTCATGCTCACCTGTGTCCTCAGTGCTTCCCACAGAGCCAAGGACCCAGTAAATGCTAAAAAAGTACCTATTTAATGACTGGATACATGGGCTAAGTTATTTCTTCTGCTTGGAAATTTTTGAGATAGTCAAAGGACAGTCTTCTATTAGAATAAAATCTCTCACTACCAGGTCACTGGAAATGCTTGCAGGAAGTGAACTTGTGGGGAGAGTGTTTCTAGGGTGACACTTTTGTGGGTGGGTCTTTTAGAAATAGGTGGCATTATTCATGATGTCATGTGTGTCACAAGTAGCTGCTGGCAAAGAGCAACATTCCTGACTTTCACGACAAGTCCTCCACACCATCTCCAGCTACTCCCTGTTCCAGAAAAGGGGGCACAGTCCCCACAGGGTAGTCTAGCTCTGAGAACCAGAGTAACAGGGAAATGAGGCAAAGAGGAAAGAGGAAGGTCAGCATTTTTATACCACAGGGCAAAAAGAAATAGTGTTGCTGATTATTAATTAACAGTGTTCATCATCAAAAACTTATTATGTACTATGAATGCTTCTGTGGATTTTTAAATTATTGAGAATAATAGATTTTATTAATCATTATTGTTCTTACTGCTTAATGCCAATCAATCAGATTTGTTTGTTTTTCAAATCAGTTTTTTTCTATAAATCTCCACCTTTATTATTTCTTTTCATTGTCACATCATCCCAATAAGCAGATTTTATAAAGATCTGCAAATAAGGAGACCAAGGCACTGGAGGGTACAAGACTCTTGGAAGTGCCAGTGCTGGTCAGCAGAGTATAGGGCTGCTCCTACAGCCAGGTTTCATGCCCTGTGGTATGTGCAGGCCTGGGAAGCACTTACCCAGAAACAGCTTCACCTCCCTTTGCAGCAGGAAGACCTGATAGGGGAAGTCACGAATCCTCTGGCCCAGCTCAGGGGACACAGCCTCTGGTTTCCGGCACTTTCTAGTTTCACATCTAGGAGCACAGAATGGCAGAGTTGGGAATTTTCCTCCTCTGTGATACCTCCAGGCTCAACCAGTCACCTTCTAACTGGGCATGAAGATTCCAGTTCCAACAGGATGGACCCCATTGCTTGCTCTTGGGCAATACTATGCAGGCATGTGTATCTACCACTGTATATGGGAATGCATTTGAGTAAGTGAAAATGTACCTAAAATTTTTATCCTAAATATGAGACTGTCATAAATTTGTATGATACTAACTGGGCTTGTGGTACATGAGTGTATGCATGTGTTTCTGTGGGAAAGGAAAACTACATCACTTACCTTATCAGAGTGCTTCTGATATTCTAGAAGGAGAGAGAGAGAGAGAGAGCAGGGTTTCAGTTTCCATCTTCCTCCTCCCACTTTTCTTATAACCAGAAAAGACAAAATTCCATATTCTTAGCTCTGGATAGAAAAAGGACACCAAATCCAGAGTCACAGTGTTTTAGGCTTTCCGAGGCTTCCAGGATCATAGAGCCCAGCCCTTTTAGTGTATAGATCCAGATGGTGAAATGAACTGCCCCTGCTGTCAGAGGCAAAGGCAAGTATCACCCAAGGTCTCCTGTTTGGTGGTCTGAGTGTCTCCCCTTAAATCATGCTCCTTTCAGATATCTTGTTGACACCCCAATATCTCTCCTGCAGTGGGAGGAAATGAAACAGACAGGAAGAACTTCCTAACTGGTGGGCAGTGTCACAGAGAATAGTTTGCCTTGGAAGTAGCAGCTGACATTTGCATAGTACTTGATGTATTTCAAAGGCTGCTTTCATTTGCATTTACTGCTGCATCCTCACAGAACCCCTGTGAGGTAGAAAAAGAAAGTGCCTTTCCTATTTGATAGATGATAGCATGGAGAGACACAGACCAAGGAAGCGAGGACTAGAACTCGGAACTTCTGGTCCTGTGACCCATCTTCCACTGACTCTAGGGAGACCAGATGGGCAGAGCAGGGGCAGGTCTCACCGTCAGGAGCTCTCTGGCCGGCCTCTCCTTCTTCTCCTCCAGTTCTGCAATCAGTGTGCTAAACCGGCACATCTCCCTATTGACCAGGACATCAAACTCATCCTGTTGCTTCAGGATGTCCCCATCCAGTCTCTCCAGCTGTGCTAAGAGGATGCTGTGCTGCTGCTCCAGGACCTGGCTCAGGTGTGCAAACTCAGCGATCACTCTTTGTCTCTTGGTGGACACCTGAGTCTGAGGGGACCAGAGGAAAGGCCAACATGAAGTTATCCCTCCTCCTCCTTTTCTTCTTTTTTTTTCCTTAGTTCATTCCCATCTCCCTCCTGGCCCAGATCCACATCCTCCAAGGTTCATTGATAAATTAAAGTCCCCGACCCACCCAGGTCCCCAGGCAGACTTGGAAGAGCAGCCTACTTCCTTTCCACCTGCCACACTACTTCTGGGAACTAGACTATCCAGCATTGCCTCAGAGGAAGCAGAGGAGAGGCTCTGGGACACCCTACTTCCTGCCTTTTGCAAACTGCACATTATGTGCATAACACTAAGTTGCATTACAGGTACAATCCCATTTCAGTCCTTATAGAAATGCCATGAGGTAGTGAAAATTTTTAATCTCCACTTCACAGAAAAATAGAAATAATAGAGAGGTGCTAGAAGTCATTGAGCTAGTTAGTGTCAGAGTCAGGATTCAAATTCAGAATGACATCAAAGCCCTATATGCTGTGCTGTCTTGGGTTCAGAGAGGCACTGGCCTCTCTGAAGGAAGAGGAAGAGGAGGGAAGAGGGGAGGCCACGTAGGGGATGATGTCCTACCAGTAGGACTTGTATCCTTTGATTTTCTCTTGACTGAATCTCTTGAATCTCCTCTCTCTCTTTTCTTAGACACTCAAGACACTTCTGTATCTGTTCCTGGAGAGAAGGAACATAAAATATTTAAGATGGAAACATGGTTTGCTAAGGGTTGTCATCTTGTCCAACCCTCTGCTTCCAGAGAAAGTATGGTCCAAGGGAAGGAGCCACTCCCTCAGCTGACAATGTTTTAATTGTCCTTCACAGCTTACTCTCTTTGGATCATTTTCCTCTGGTTTTTATCATCTAAGAATTTTGATCAGGGTTTGGTCCTTTATCCTGTGTCAACACAGGCTGCAACTTGGTATTCCCACTTGAACCTTTCTTTCTTCAGGTAAAACACTGATTTATTTTGCCTTTAGTAAGTGGAATCTGGGATCTGTCCCCAGCTTGATGACCCCTTCTTTGAAATTATTTCAATTTTCTCATATGTCCCAAAAGGAGCACACCCAAACAACCCCCTCTTGTGAATGGAATTGATTTTTTGGTGTATGATTCTAAAGGGGAGAAGAAACTTAGACAATACAAAGATAATCAGTGAGCTGTTTTAAAATTGCTTGCTGTAGAATAGAGTTAGGAACAGGTACACACATGTAAATGTTTGTATAGGTAAATTTAAAAATACATATAGAACTCTCAACATCAAATACTAATTAATTGACACATAGATTCACTTATACTAAAAATACAATACACAACTAAAACTAGCACACACTCATTTAATGACAGATAAAATTATACACCACATATATTTTACCTTCTTATATACACATACCAATTCATTTACAAACATGAGCACTCAAACAGTAACATTTACACACTCAAATATTCAGCCCAAACACAGTACACACACTGGTAAACATGCAAACAATACATACCCATACCATATGTGCCATCATTGCCTCAAATACAAACTCACACGTGCTCAGACACACACACACACTCACATTTTGGTCATTCATCCTTTCAACAAGTACATACTTAGCTCCTCTTTTGTATTGGCCTTAAGTGAATAACATACACCATGCTTCAAACACAAACACACGGTCTTCCATGCCAGGGTCTGTTGCCTGGGTAATGACAGGGGTCAGGAGACAGAATTTGGCTCCATAGTGGCCCAACTAATCCACAGCTCTGCTCTGATTCTTAGTCCAGACCCACCCTGAAAAGGTCCCAGTTAGCCCTCTCCTACCCTATAGGGCCTTGCTGCTTCCTCCAGGAAGCGCACAGTATGGGCTCGGTGCTCCTCAGCCTCTCGGCACACCACGCACAACTGCATCTCATCATCCTCACAGAAGAAGTAGACCTTCTCCCCATGCTCCTGGCAGACATTGTCCTCTGTGCTCGGCCTGGACACCAGTTTGAGGCGCTCGATATTCTCTACCACACTGGCCAGCTGCCAGTTGGGCCGGAAGCTCCCTGAGCGGAAAGGCTCCTTGCAGAGTGGACAAGTGGGGGGTTCCTCAAGGTCTGGGCCCGGGATCTCACAGTAACGGGTGAGGCAGCCACGGCAGAAGTTGTGGCCACAGTCGATGGTGACCGGCTCCCTCAGGGAGCCTTGGCAGATGGGGCAGTTGACTTCATCCTCCAGGCTGGTCACAGAAGTGGCAGAGGCCATGGTGCTGCTGTGTTTGGAACCTCCTCAAGATCACCCTCTCTGCTTGGCTGAGGAAGAAGGGCTAGGAGAACAGTGAGAACATACATTCACATACACATGTGCATATAGCCAGGAACAGACACATCTTAAGTACACACTGACACCCACATGGTCATACACACACACAAGAGCAAGGCACCCACTTGCATTTCTGGTGGCCAGAGCTCTGCTGTCCTCCTCCCAAAGGAACAGACACACACCTTCTAATAGCAGCGTAGAAAAATAGCAGTGGTGGTGGAAGGAAAAGGGGTCACAGCATTGCAGAGACAACCTCAGTTCTCTCTGGACAAGCACACATGACCTGGGACAGGCAGTTCCTTCTGTCCATACAGAGACATTCACAGCAGAAGTGGTGGTATCTCAACTGTTCACAGTAGAAAGGGATCATTCTTCTTGTCACAGAAGCAGGGAGAACATGATGCCACCCCAGTCTCCTTGCCTATGGCCAGCTGTCTCCAGGCAGATGGGAGGTATCAGCCAACCCAGAGGAGTATGGGGACCCAGATAAGGCAGCTGTGCCAAGAACATGCTCAGGCTACTTTACCAGTGATGCCCTGGCTGGCCTGCCATAGGCTTCCAGAGAGGTGTGTGTGTGGGGGGAAGAGAAAGATAGCAGCAACAGCCTTTGTTTATGATGACTACATTCCTTACACTGAAACATAGGATCTTATTTTTAACTCCCACCTGCTATATTGCTATTAGGATATGAGCTGGGCTAACCCAGGCTATTTTTATGGGTGGCCATAATTTGCACTCAGATCTGTGTGTCTCAGAGTCATGCTGTCTGGTAAAAATACAATGTGAGCCACATATGCCATCTAAACTTTTCTCGTAGCCATAATATAAAATGTAAAAAGTGAAAACAATTTGACTATTTTATTTAGCCTCAAATCTATCATTTTAACATATAATCAATATAAAAATCAGTATTAAGCTATTCTTTTAAATCTGGGGCATATTTACACAGACAATGCATGTCACTTGGTACTGGCTGCCTCTCTACTTCCACAGCCACATGTGGCTGAGGGATTGCTGTGACAGCCCAGCTCCCAGGGGGCGTGCTCAGCTGGTAGGCAGGTAGGGTGGAAGAAAGGTGATGCATAAAACAGCTGATGTGCAAAGGCGGTGAGACAGGGTGAGGAAACCAGCAATGGGAAATTAAGCAATTAACCAGCAATGGGAAATTTGAAGGAGTTTTTCCTTGGTTTTAGTTACAGGTACAGGTGAGTGGATGAAGAACTGTGGCTGTTTGATCATTGTCTTGGCTGGGAGTCTCAGAAGAGCATAGGCTGAAAGTTGGCAAATTCAGATTGACCTCACCTCTGCATCTGTGTAGCTCTGCCACATAAGGGAAGTCACTTAGCCTCTCGGTGTACATTTCCTTCCTTGAAAAATGAAGGTAATCATACATTCCCACAAGCGTTGCCATCAGACTGGATATAATAATATGAAATATAGGTGTTAGATAAATATGGCTGAGTATATTTATCTCACTGAATAAACTTTCTAAATGTTATCAACATGAATCATGTGTATTATGGGATTTTGCCTTCTTCCACCTGCAATCAAAAGTTAAAATTGAAGTACGTTACTGGAACCCCTGGGACACTGTGCTAGGAGTAGAGGGCATGAGGACTCTAAGGGAGACCAGCCTGGGCAGATGAGGTGAGGTGAGGCAAGGCAAGGAGAGGAGGGCAGAGGAGAGGACCCATGAGCAGCAGGCACCTGGAGGACCTAGACATCTAAACAGGGTGGGTCCTGGAATTAGTCACCTAAATTGAGGCTGGACTTTTCATGCTGTGGGCAAGCCAGAAGTTTATGGCTCTCACCTGCACAATAAAGCAGGAAACAACTTCTCTTCCCCAATTCTTCCTACCCCACAGTGGTCAAGGGAGGGATTCCAAGAAACTCCATTTCTCTGTGACCTCATGACATGCAGTGTTCCCCACTCCAGGGGCCTACTGGAAAAGTCAGAAGTGGGACCCATTTATGATAAAAACATTTGGCAAAGTGGGAGCACTTCTCAACATAATAAAGGCCATATATGAGACACCTACAGCCAACATTATACTCAATGGGCGAAAACTAAAAGCTTTCCCACTAAGATCAGGACCAAGACAAGATTGCCCACTTTCACCACTTCTATTCAACATAGTATTGGAAATCTTAGCCATAGTGATTAGACAAGGAAAGGAGATAAAGGCATCCAAATTGGAAAGGAGGAAACAAAACTGTCATTGTTTGCAGATGACATTATAGTGTACACAGAAAATCCTATGGATCAACAAAAAAACTGCTCGACCTAATAAATGAATTTGCAAAACAGCAGGACACAAAGTCAACATCCAGAAATCAAAGGCATTTTTGTATACCAATAATGAAACATCAGAAGCAGAAATTGGGGGGGGGGGGAATCCCATTTGATATAGCAACAAGAAAAATAAAATACTTAGGAATGAACCTAACCAAAGAAGTAAAAGACCTGTACTCAGAAAAACTACACAACATTGAAGAAAGAAATCAAGGAAGACTCAAACAAGTGGAAATATATACCATGTCCATGGATCAGAAGAATTAACATCATCAAAATGTCCATACTACCCAAAGCAATTTATAGATTCAATGCAATACCTACTAAAATGCCAGTGGCATATTTCACAGATAGAACAAACACTTCAAAAATTCATTGGAACCATAAATGATCCTGAATAGCTGCTGCAGTTTTGAGAAAGAAGAGCTAAGTAGGAGGGATAACAATACCTGACACCAAACTGTATTACAAGGCCACTGTAATCAAAACAGCCTGGTACTGGCATAAAAACAGGCATATGGACCAATGAAACAGAACAGAGAGCCCAGAAATAAACCCAAGGCTCTATGGTCAATTATTATTTGACAAAGGGGGCAGCAACATAAAATGGAGTAAAAATACCCTCTTCAACAAATGGTGTTGGGAGAACTAAACAGCTACCTGGAAAAAAATGAAACTCAAGCACCAACTTACACCATACACAAAAATTAATTCAAGGTGGGTAAAATATTTTAATATAAGCCATGACACCATTAAAGTCCTAGAGGAGAACATAAGCAGGAAAATCTCAGATATTTCATGCAGCAATATTATGTCCCCTAGAGAAAGGGACATAAAGGAAAGAACAAACAAATGGGATCTCATCAAAATTAAAAGTTTCTGCATGGCTAAGGAAAACAGTATTAAAACAAAAAGACAACCAAGTGTATGGGAAAACATTTGCCAATGATACCTCAGACAAGGGTTAATCTCCAAAATATACAAAGACCTTACATGACTACACTCTAAGAAGATAAGCAACCTAGTTAAAAAGTGGGCAAAGGACTTGAACTGACATTTCTCCAAGGAGGACATACAGAAGATCCAGAGACACATGAAAAGATGCTCAATATTGCTAGCTATCAGAGAGATGCAAATTAAAACCACAGTGAGATACCACTTTACACTGGTCAGAATGGCCATCATAAACAAAGCAACAAACAACGAATGTTGGGGAGGTTGTGGGGAAAAGGGGACCCTAGTGTATTGTTGGTGGGTTTGCAGACTGGTACAACCACTATGGAAAACAGTATGGTATTTCCTCAGAAAACTAAAAATGGATCGGCCTTTTGGCCCAGCAATTCCACTGCTAGGATTGTATCCTAAGAACCCTGACACAACAATCCAAAAGAACCTATGCACACCAATGTTAATAGCAGCACAATTTACAATAGCTAAGTATTGGAAGCAACCTAGGTGCCCATCAGTAAATGAATGGATCACAAAACTATGGTACATTTACACAATGGAATTCTATGCAGCAGAAAGAGAGAAAGAGCTCCTACCCTTTGTGACAGCATGTATGGAACTTGAAAGCATTATGCTGAGTGAAATAAATCAGGCAGTGAAAGACAAATACCACATGATGTCACCTTTAGCAGGAACCTAAACAACAAAACAAACAAGCAAGCAAAATATAGCCAAAGACACTGAGATAGAGAACAGGCTGACAGTGATTAGAAGGGAGAGGGGAGGGAATTTCAAGGGAAAAGGGGAAGGGCTTACAGGAACAAGTATAAAGGACACATGGTCAAAAACTAGGCAGGGGTGGAAATGGGAGGGAGGTGGGGAGGGCTGGGATGGAAGTAAAAGACAGAAAACTATACTTGAATAACAATTGAAATAAAAAAACAGTTTGGCATTACCTGATAAAGCTGAAAATATGCCATCGTATAGCCCACAGGTTCACACACATTCACACCATGGAGAAACTGTCTGTGCACCCTAAGATGAGAGATACTCCTAGCAGCATTGCTGTAACAGCAAAACACCACAAACAACACAAACATGGGACAGAGCTATGAACACTATCACACAGATGAAGAGGTCTGCAAGTTAAAGCATTCCCTGGTCTTGTATTGCTTGGGAAGATGGAGGGATGGTGATAAACTTTACTTTTTTTGTTAATGCAAGTATGCATGTAAATTTTTATGGGTAAACAGAGAGAGAATAGGTAACCTCCAAACCAGGACAGGAGAAACAATAGAATAGAAAAAACTTAATCAATCCAACAAAGATAGAAGAAGTTTTTAAAGGCATAAAAAAAGAATGATAAACAGAATGACAAAATAATGTGATAAAAATTTATTAATCAATAAGTGATCAAAATAAATGTAAATAGATAACTCGTATTTGCCAAAATACAGGCCCCTGAACTGGGAATAATCTAGTAATATTGTTTGCAAAAGAACTAATAAGACCTAGCCAGTTGGCTTGGTTGGATCTTCTTCCCACACACCAAAAAGTTGTGGGTTCAATCCCTGGTCAGGGCATATATCTAGGTTGCAGGTTCGATCCCTAGTGCAGGCACATAGGGAAGGCAACTGATCAATGCTTCTCACATTGATATTTCCTCTCTATCTCTTGTCAATCAATAAACATATCCTCCTCCAGCCAAGATGAAGGCATAGGTAGACATACTGTGGCCCGTTGCACAACCAAAATTAAGGACAATAAAAATTTAGAAACACAAAAGCACCCAGAACTGACAGAAAATTAAACGGTACAGAAGTCCAACACCATTCATCCAGACCGGTAAGACGGGTGAAGTCGGCAGCTGATGGAGAGTGTTCTTGACAGGAAAAAGTGGTGGCTGGTGGACCTGGGTGCACAGGTGGCAGTTGGCAAACCCCAGGTGCAGGGTGGCAATGAGTAGACCCAGTGAGGCATAAAAGGCAGCTGGCTGACCTCGGTCACACATTCGTACATATATAAACCTGGCGAAAATAGGCAGCAAGAAAGACCGCACAACTCAGGGCCTCAGTGCTAGGGAAAAAAAACTAAAAGCTCCAACTGAAAACATCTGTAGGGGTTGAGGTGCCAGGAGGGACTCCCAGCCCCACAGGAGAGTTTGCTGGAGAGATCCACAGGGTCCTAGAATGTGCACAAGCCCACCCACCTGGGAACCAGCACTAGAAGAGCCCAATTTGTTTGTGGGAAGCAGAAGAGGGGACTGAAATTTGAGAGGGAGTGGAGCAAGCACCATTGTTCCCTCTCTGACCCTGCCCCCACATACCATGTCACAACCCAGTGATGTGGGTTACCCCACCCTGGTGACGACCTAAGGCTCCACCCCTTACTACATAACAGGAGTCACCAGACCAAAGAAAGGGGGGGGCTTAAACAGAAGAACAGATAGATTAAAGCCCAAGAGCCAATAACTCTAAGTGACCAAGAAATAGCCAACCTATCTGATGCACAGTTCAAAACACTGGTGATCAAGATGCTCACAGAACTGATTGATTTTGGTCACAAATTAGATGGAAAAATGAAGGCTACACTAAGTGAAATGAAGGAAAATGCACAGGGAACCAATAGTGATGGGAAGGAAACTGGAACTAAAATCAATGAAGTGGACCAAAAGGAAGAAAGAAACAACCAAACAGAAAAGGATGAAGAAACAAGAATTCAAAGGTATGAGGAGAGGCTTAGGAACCTCCAGGACATCTTCAAATGTTCCAACATCCAAATTACAGGGTACCAGAAGGGGAAGAGGAAGAGCAACAAGTGGAAAACTTATTTGAACAAATAATAAAGGAGAACTTCCCCAGTCTGGCAAAGGAAATAGATTTCCAGGAAGTCCAGGAAGCTCAGAGAGTGCCAAAGAAGTTGGACCCAAGAAGGAACACACCAAGGCACATCATCGTGACATTAGCCAAAATTAAAATGAAAGAGAGAATTCCAGAAGCAGCAAGAGATAAGGGGACAGTCACCTACAAAGGAGTTCCCATCAGACTGTCAGGGGATTTCTCAAAAGAGACCTTACAGGCAAGAAGAGACTGGAAAGAAGTATTTCAACTCATGAAATCTGAAGACCTACAGCCAAGATTGCTCTATCCAGCAAAGCTTTCTTTTAGAATGGAAGGGCAGGTAAAGCGCTTCCCAGATAAGGTCCAGCTCAAGGAGTTCATCATCACCAAGCCATTATCATATGAAATGTTAAAGGGATTTATCTAAGAAAAAGAAGATGAAAAATATGAACAGTGAAAGGACAGCAAACTCACAGTTATTAACAACCACACCTAAAACAAAACAAACTAAGGAAACAAGTAGAACAGGAACAGAACCACAGAATGAAGATCACATGGAGGGCTAGCAACAGGGGAATGGGAGGAGAGAGGGGGGAAAGTTACAGAGAATAAGTAGCATAGAAGGTAGGTAGAAAACAGGGGGAGGGCAAGAATAGTATGGAAAATGGAGAAGCTAAAGAACTTATGACATATGGACATGAACTTAAGTGGGGGGAATGTGGGTGGGAGGGGTGTGTGCAGGGTGGAGGGAATGAAGGGGGGAAATGGGACAACTGTAATAGCATAATCAATAAAATATATATTTTTAAAATTTTTAAATAAACATATCCTCAGGCCAGGATTTAAAAAACTAATAAAACAATTATATGGAAAGATTAAACATGATAGAGTGGGCAATGATAACAAAGGGAGAGCTGATATAACTATATTAGTATCACAAAAGACATGCATTAGTACACAACATATTATTGGCTTAGAGAAGGAAGGACATTATATTCTGGCAACAGGAACAATTTATTGGAAACTGTAACAATGCTAAGCTGTAGCACATGTAACAACAATTCATTGTCAGAGTTATCTTGATAAACCAAGAGTCACAGTAGCAGATTCTCTCTGTTATTGATACTTAAAGACAAAATATTTGGAAGAATATAGTATATTTGAACCACAAAATATGATTCTTCTAATAAAGACATAGCATATTTGAATAACAAAATAAAATTTATTTAGTGGGCCTACAGAGAACTTGGAGTTTAGTGAAAACAGTCTTTTTGAGCATTCATGGAACAAATGTTTGTTTGTTTTTAAGTAGACAAAAAAAAATAAGACCAAGACCTAGGTGCAAAAGCAGGGCATCAGTATTCCCCGCAAAGCAAAACATTACATGCTCCCAATTCTATTTGGTTAAATTTTTCTTCCATTTTCTTCTTCCACGTGTAAGTTTTTAAGCTTCTCAGCCTGCTCTCTTCTCCTCTGGTTAACCCACACATTCCTATATTTAGTCTTGGGATGGATGTTGGCTCTCCTAAAGGGCAGCTGCTGGTGGAAGGACTATCAGACAGCCACAGGGAGTGCTGCTTTTCTCTGCTTGTTCTGATAGGGTGTCCAGCAAAGGGCACCAACAAGAATATCACAGTTCTGAGCACAGTTTTGTGGCAACTCCTAACTATAACCACGCTGTTCAGTTTTCTGTCATCCTACACCTGTTCTTGCAAATATTATTTGTAACAAAAGATTCTTTCAAGATCCCTGAACTACAGATACTAAGAAGGTGTTATGTAGAAACCAATAAAACTTAAGTCTATAAACTGTCTTGGTAATAGTTGCTCTGGTAATAATATTTGAATAAACATGTTTATATAAAGGTTTAAATGCTTGCAAATTTTATTTATTATTATTTTATTAAACATTGAAAACTGCCTATCTCCCTCCATGCACAATAAAGTGACAAAGCTCTTGTCTTAAAACAATGTGTCTAAGTGATTTCATTTGTCAACCACGCTGATGAAGATCTCTGACCAAAATGTAATAAATTAAAAACAAGATAGTTTTCAAAGCCTATACATTTACAAAACTTTAAAAACATGCTTCTAAATTATTCATGAATCCAAACTGAAACCATAACAAAAATTTTAAATATTAAAACCAAAGACAGTGAAAACACCACATGTGTTTGGATGTAACTAAAGCAGTTGTGTTAATTAGATATTGCTACATAATAACAAATTACTCCCAAATGTAGCAGCTTATGACAACAAACATTCATTATCTCATAGTTTCCGTGAGTCAGGAATCTGGGAACACCTAACTGGGCAGCTCTGGCTCAGGATCTCTCACCAAGTTACATTCAAGACACAGGGGGTTGGGATGGGAGTAAGAGACAGAAAACTGTACTTGAACAACAATTAAAATAAAAAAAATTTTAAGATACAGGGGGAGCTGCATTGGTCTGAAATTGGACCATCCAATCCCAAGTTCACAAACCATCACCTCCACAGTGCTCTATTTGTTCTGAGTAACTCTCTAAATCCAACCCATGCTCAAGGGGAATTAAGCTCTGCTTCCTGAATGGCAGAGCACCAAAAAATTTTGTGACCTAAAGTAACAAAATTTAAATTTAGATTTAAATTAAATTTAAATCTAACTTTAAATTTAAAATTAAAGTTAGAAATAACTTTAAGTCTACCACATTATTACAAGCAAATTTATAGTCTTAGAGGTATAT
This sequence comes from Sturnira hondurensis, assembly GCF_014824575.4. NCBI lineage: Eukaryota > Metazoa > Chordata > Mammalia > Chiroptera > Phyllostomidae > Sturnira > Sturnira hondurensis. The sequence goes on along the minus strand of NW_028077382.1, from coordinate 42,464 downwards.
TAGAAAAAATACTGAAATTAAATTATGTCTAACTCGGTGACTTAAAAAATAGAGTAAGACTAAAGAAAGGGAGTTAAGAGCAAAAATGAAATAGAAATGAAAGAAATAATAAAATTTTCAATAACACTGAAAACTTGTTTGAAAAGACTACTAAAGAGGACTTCCACCAAGATGGAGGCATAGGTGGAAACACTGTGCCTTCTCCCACAACCAAGTTTGAATACAACAAAGGTTTGGAGAACAAAGACACAGCCAAAGAACAGAAAATTGAATTATTCAGAAGTCCGACAACAACGAACAGTTCAACCAGGACGGTAAGAGGGGCGGAGCCAGCAGTGGAGCAGGGTCCGGCAGGAAAGATCCCCCGACCACGGCGCACAGGCAGCCCGGACCCAGTCAGGGTGTGGGACAGACTGACTGCGGTTGCACATTTGTGCACAGTGAGATGGACCACGAAGGCCCCAGCGGGCGAACCCAGTGGTGGAGGGCTGAAGGCGGTGGCACACTCGTGTGCAGTGGGACGAAACACGTGGGCCCCAGTGATGGTGGCAGCTGTGGCACCTGCAGCGGCAGTGGTGAGAGGCTGCAGACGAGACCGCCATTGCTCCTCTTTGACCCCACCCCCACATACAGCGTCACAACCCAGCAACTGAGTTGCCCGGCTCTGGTGAACACCTAGGGCTCCGATCCTGCTACAGAACAGGCAGGAACAGCCCAAAAGATGGCCCGAGAAGAACTCAAAGCCCCAGAGCCCATAACTCTAAGTGAAAAAGAAATAGCGAACCTCTCAGATGCACAGTTCAAAACACTGGTCATCAGGATGCTCACAGAACTGGTTGATTATAGTCACAAATTAGAAGAACATATGAAGGCTAAACTAATTGAAATGAAGGGAGATGCACAGGAAACCAACAGGATGGAAAGGAAACTGGGACTCAAATCAATGGAATGGACCAAAAGGAAGAACGAAACATCCAACCAGAAAAGAAAGAGGAAATGAGAATTCAAAAAAATGAGGAGAGGATTAGGAACCTCCAGGACATGTTTAAACATTCCAACATCCGGATTATAGGGGTACCAGAAGGGGGAAAGAAACAGCCACGAGTGGAAAACTTATTTGAACAAATAATAAAGGAGAACTTCCCCAGTCTGGCAAAGGAAATAGACTTCCAGGAAATCCAGGAAGCTCAGAGAGTCCCAAAGAAGTTGGACCCAAGAAGGAACACACCAAGGCACATCATAATTACATTAGCCAAGACTAAAATGAAGGAGAGAATCCTAGAAGCAGCAAGGGATAAGGGGACAGTCACCTACAAAGGAGTACCCATCAGACTGTCAGCGGATTTCTCAAAAGAGACCTTACAGGCAAGAAGGGGCTGGAAAGAAGTATTCCAAGTCATGAAATCCAAAGACCTACAGCCAAGATTGCTTTATCCAGCAAAACTTTCATTTAGAATGGAAGGACAGATAAAGTGCTTCTCAGATAAGGTCAAGTTCAAGGAGTTCATCATCACCAAGCCCTTATTATATGAAATGTTAAAGGGACTTATATAAGAAAAAGAAGATGAAAAATATGAACAGTGAAAGGACAGCAAACTCACAGTTATTAACAACCACGCCTAAAACAAAAGCAAACCAAGAGGACAGCTAGATCAGGAGTGGAACCATAGAAATGAAGAACACATGGAGGGTTAGCAACAGGGGAGTGGGAGGAGGAGAAGGGGGGAGAAGGTACAGAAAATAGCATAGACAGTAGGTAGAAAATAGATAGGGGGAGGGGAAGAATAGTAGGGGAAATATAGAATCTAAAGAACTTGAGACACGTGATTATAAACTAAGGGGGGGGAGAATGGTGGGGGAGGGAGTGTGCGGGTGGAGGGGAATAAAGGGGGAGGAATAGAACAACTGTAATGGTATAATCAATAAAATACATTTTTAAAAAATGGGTGAAGAACCTGAAGAGATAATTCTCCAAGGAGGACACACAGAGGGCCCAGAGACATTTGAAAAGATGCTCAGCATCACTAGCCATCAGAGGGAAGCAAAACAAAACCACAGTGAGATACCACTACACACTGGTGAAAGTGGCCATCATATACAAATCAATGAACAAGTGCTGGTGATGCTGTGGAGAAAAGAGAACCCTAATACACTGTTGGTAGGAATGCAGACTGATACAGCCACTGTGGGAAACAGTATGGAACTTCCTCAGAAAACTAAAAATGGACCTGCCTTTTGACCCAGCAATTCCACTGCTGGGATTATATCCTAAGAATCCTGAAACACCAATCCAAAAGAACCTATACACTCCAATGTTCATAGCAGCACAATTTACAATAGCCAAGTGCTAGAAGCAGTGCCCTAAGTGCCCATCAGTAAATGAATGGATCAAAAAATTGTGGTACATTTACACAATGGAATATTATGCAGCAGAAACAAAGAAGGAGCCCCTACCCTACACAACAGCATGGAGGATCTGAAAAGCATTATGCTGAATGAAATAAGCCAGGAGATGAAAGACAAAAAATATATGATCTCACCTATTAGTGGCACTTAATCAATAAAACAAACAAGCAAGAAAAATACAACCAGAGACATTGAAATAAAGAACAAATTGACAGTATGCAGAGGGAAGGGGGGAAAGGGGTAGAGGGGTAAAGAGGGAGAAGGGTAGTGAAGGAATATGTATAAAGGACCCATGGACAAAGCCAAAGGGATATTGGATTGAGGGTAGGAGGTAGGGGTGGGTAGGGCAGGGGAGGGTAATGGGAAACAATGGAGACAAATGTGTTTTAACAACAATAAAAAAAAGAAAAGAAAAATCTTTTGTGAATATAGATATAAAATAAACAGAACTGAGCAAACCAATTAAATGATAGACCAGCCAAGATTGAGGTATAGATAGATACACTTTGCCTCCTGGCACAACCAAAAGAAGGACAACAACAAATTTAAAAACAAAAATAACCCTGGCTGGTGTAGCTCAGTGGATTGAGCGTGTGTCTGTGAACCAGGGGATCACAGTTCGATTCCCAGCCAGGGCACATGCCTGAGTCGCAGGCCAGTCCCAGCAGGAGACACACTAGAGGCAACCATACATTGATAATTCTCTCCCTCTCCCCTTCTCTTCCCCTCTAAAGATAGATAAATAAAATCTTAAAAAATAAATAATTAAATACAAAAATAACCAGAACTGCCAGAAAATCAAACTGTATGGAAGTCTAATGACCAAAGAGTAAAAGAAGAACATTCACTCAGACTAGTAGGAGGTGTGGAGACAGGCAACCGGGGTGGAGAGGACCAGGAAGAGGCAGTAGGGGCTGGCAAACTGGGCGGTCCCACATTTCCATGTTGGTAAACTGGGAGGAACTACTGGGGAGCAAGACAGACCGCACAAGCCAGGGTTCCAGCACAGGGAAATAAAGCCTCCAAAACCTCCAACTCTAAAAATCTGTAGGGGTTGTAGTGGTGGGAGAAACTCCCATCCTCACAGGAGAGTTCATTGGAGAGATCCACAGGGTCTTAGAGTGTACACAAACCCACCCACCTGGGAATCGGCACCAGAAGGGTCCAATTTGCTTATGGGTAGTGAGGGAAGTGACTGAAAGCTGGCCAAGAGTTAAACAAATGCCACTGTTCCCTCTTGGACCTCTCCACCACATATGATGACATGGGTTGCCCCACCCTGGCAAATACCTAAAGCTCCCCACTTTACAACATAACAGCTATGCTGAAACAAAAAAAAATGTGCCCAAATGAAAGCACAGATCAAAGTTCCATAAAAAAATACAACTAAGCAATGAAGAGATTAAAAAAACCTATCAGATGCAGAGTTCAAAACACTGGGAATCAGGATGCTTACAGAAATGGTTGAGTATGGTCACAAAATAGAGGAAAAAGTAAAGGCTATGCAAAGTGCAATATAGGAAAATGTACAGGGAACCAACCATGATGGGAAGGAAACTGGAACTCAAATCAACAGTTTGGGCCAGAAAGAAGAAATAAACATTCTATGGGAACAGAATGAAGAAACAAGAATTGAAAAAAATGAGAAAAGGCTTAGGAACTTCTGGGACAACTTTAAATATCCCAACATCTGAATCACAGAGGTGCCAGTAGAAGAAGAACAAATGCAAGAAATTGAAACTTATTTGAATAATGGAGAACTTCCCCAATCTGGCAAAGGAAATAGACTTCCAGGAAGTCCAGGAAACTCAAGAGAGTCCCAAAGAAGTTGGGCCCAAGGAGGAACAGACCAAGGCATGCCCATCATTAAGTTACCCAAAATTAAAGATAAAGAGAGAATCTTAAAAGCAGCAAGAGAAAAGGAGACAGTTACGCACAAAGGAGTTCCCATAAGACTTCCAGCTGATTTCTCAAGAGAAACCTTGCAGGCAAAAAGGGGCAGGAAAGAAGTATTCGAAGTCATGAAAAACAAGGACCTAGACCTAAGATTACTCTAGCCAACAAAGCTTTCAGTTAGAATGGAAGGGCAGATAAAATGCTTCCCAAATAAAATCAAGTTAAAGGAGTTCATCATCACCAAGCTCTTATTATATGGAACGTTAAAGGGACTTATCTAAGAAAAAGAAGATAAAAAAATATAAGCAGTGAAATGACAACCAACTCACAACTATTAACAACCAAACCTGAAAAAAAAAACTATGCAAACAACTAGAACAAGAACAGAATCATAGAAATGGAGATCATATGGAGGGTTATCAACGGAAGAGTCAGAGAGGGAGAGAGAGGGAAAAGGTATAGGAAATAAGTAGCATAAATGTTAGGTACAAAATAGACAGGGGGATATTAAGAATAGTATAGGAAATATAGAAGCCAAAGAACTTATATGTATGAACCATGGACATTAACTAAAGCAAGGGATGTGGATGGGAAGTAGTATGCAGGGTGGAGGGGAATAAAGGGGGAGAAATGGGACAACTGTAATTGCATAGATATCAATAGAATATATAAAAAATAAAAGAGTATGGAAAAAATTAAAAGTTATTAACTTATTTTGCTCCACCCTTACTCCATTTTACCTTCTTCTTTCCTCTTGTTCTCACTTTAAATTTTGTTTTCTTTCTTGCTACCACTTGTTTCCATTCCACACTCTTACTATTTCTCCACTGTTCAGCCTCTCAAAACTGACTTTCTTGCCAATGGTCATCTCATTCTTTTTCCACTCTTAAAATACCCACATTCTCTCTTCACCTTTAGCAATCTTTGCCCATTGGTTGTGGATGGGATAGTTGTTGCTGATTTTTTTCAATTTTATCTCTAGATCTTCACTATTTTTTGTATTTCAAATGTCAAATTTTAACATTCCCCTCTACTACTCTTTTTTAGTCTCAAATTTTAATTTTTCCATTTTAGCCTGTTTTTTCCCTTCCATCCTGGCTTTTTTTTCCATTTTCACCTCAAATTTTAATTTCTCCATCTTAGCCTGATTTTCCTTCCTCACTTAGTATTCCTTCTTCCTCTATCATCTCAAAATCACTTCCCTTTCTTCTGGACATCTCTTAAGCTTTTCTTTCTTTCATTTTTCCCTTATTCCCATACTAATTATATTAACTTTAGCTCATTTGTTGTTGATAGTGCTGTGGTGGATCTTATTCTCCAATTTGGTTCCTATTTTTTTACTTACTTTTCATTTTTCATTATCTCTCACTGTATTTAATTTCTCATTAAATCTGATACTATATGATTCCTTTCTCTTACTCCATTCTACCTTATTCATTCCTTTTTATTATGTAAATTTTACTTTCTCTCTTTGCATAGCTCTGATTTCCAACTCTTATCAGTGCTCCTCCCTCTACCCTCTCAAACTTATTTTTACATCAGTAGGTCATCTCATATTTGCACTCCTTTCTTATAATAGTCTTAAACTCTTTACACCATTATTAATAACAGTTCACTTGCTTTTGATAGTAGAATTCCCAGTGGGGTTATTTTTGCAGGTCTGGGTTTGTTCCCTATGCTTTGTAGTTTTGTTCTGGTAGAACCTGCACAAGAGCATACAAGAGGTGGTGGGTAGAGCGGCCCTCAGTCAACCAGGTGGAAGGAAGGACCCACCAAAAAATGACACAACAACAACCGAAGCCCAATTACATCCAGAAAGCCAACATAAATGGCATAAAGGGCATCCCAAGAGCATCAAGTTCAGGAGATCAAGGAGCCTGCACCACAAGGAGTCACACAGATCTCCTACCATAGAAGTTCACACCACAAAGACAGGGAGTCAAAGCATATCAACTTAAGAAGCAGAGGCAAACAAGAAGACTCTCCTCTAAAATGGAGAGTCAAAGAAACAACCCCAATCAAAAGCAAAGGAGGAATCCCTAGCAAGAGTGCTAAATGAACACAAGCAAATAACCTAACACATACTAAGTTCAAAACAATGGTTATAAGGAAGCCCAATGAGCTTAGTGAGACTTAGAAAGTACAGGGAAGCTACAAGGAACTTACTGTGAACTATATTAGCAGGAAAAAGGACATAGAAACTATCAACAAGAGCCAAGAGGATATGAAGAATACAATTTCTACATTGAAGAACATAGAAGAAATTAAAAGAAGGCTACATGAAGCAGAGGATCGAATAACCAAGCTGGAGGACAAGACAGAAAAAATTCTCAGAAAGACAAAAAAAGAAAAAAGACTCAAAAAGAATGAAGAGGTGTTATGTGAGCTGCAGGACAAATGAAATAAAATAATATCAATATAATAGGGATACCAGAAGAAGAAGAAAAAGAGCAAGAAATAGAAAACCTGTATGAAAAAATAATGATGGAAAACTTCCCCAATTTGATGAGAGAAAAAGTCACACAAGTTCAAGAAATACACAGGATCCCAATCAAGATGAATCCAAAGAGGCCCACTCCAAGACACATCATAATTAAAAGAGCAATATTCAAAGACAAAAAGAGAATCTTAAAAACAGCAAGGAAATAACAGGATGTAACATAAAAGGAAGTTTTGAAAAGGCTAGCAGCTGACTTTTCAACAGAAACACGACAAGCCAGAAAGAATGGCAAGAAATTTTCTAAGGAGTAAAAAGCAAAGGCTTGCAATTAAGACTACTTTACCCAGCAAGGCTCTCATTTAAAATGGAAGGTGAAATAAGGAGTTTCCCAGACAAGAGAAGGTTAAAAGAATAGACCAAACTAGCATTGCAGGACATGCTACAGGGATTGCTTTAAGAGGTGAAGAAAAACAGTGAGAGAAAGAGGAATACAGGTACAAAGGAGAAAATGGCAATGAATAAGTACCTATCAATAATAGCCTTAAATATAAATGCACTACATGCTCCAATGAAAACACATAGGGTAGTCGGTGGATAAAAAACATGACCCATACATACGCTGCTTACAAAGACTGACCTCAGAACAAAAGCCCTACACAGACTGAAAGTGAAGGGCTAGGGAAAAAATTCCAAGCAAATGGACAGGAAAAAAAGCCAGAGTACTAACACTCATATCAGACAAAATAGACTTCAGAACAAAGACCATAAAAAGAGACATTGAAAGACACTTCATAATACCCAAGGGAAGAATACATCAAGAAGACATAAACATTATAAATATATGCAACCAACATAGGAGCACACAAACACATAAGGAAAATCTTAGAGGACTTCAAGAAAGATATAGGCAGCAACACAATTACATTAGGGAATTTTAACACCCCACTGTCAACAATGAATAGATGATCCAAACAAAATAAAAACAAGGATATTGTGGCACTGAATGACACACTAGATCAAGTTGACTTAACAGATACATTCAGAACCTTTCATCCCAAAGAAGTAAAATACATTCTTTTCAAATGCACATGGAACATTTTCAGAGATAGACCACATGATAGGACACAAAACAAGCCTCAACAAATTCAAGAAAATTGAAATCATACCAAGCATTTTCTCAGACCATAGGGACTTGAAATTAGAAACCAACCTCAAGGAAAAATACAAAAACATTCAAATTCATGGAGACGCAATAGCATGCTATTAAACAATAAATGAGCTAAGAATGAGATCAAGGAAGAAATAAAAAAGTTTCTGGAAACAAATGAAAATGAACACACAACAGTCCAAAACCTATGGGACACAGCAAAGCAGTCCTGAGATGGAAATTCATTGCATTGCAGACCTACCTCAAAAAGATAGAGGCATTTCAAATAAGCAACCTAATCCTACATTTATAAGAACTGCAGGAACAACAACAAAGAAAGCCCAGAGTGAGTAGAAGAAAGGATATTACCAAGATCAGAGCAGAATTAAAAAACATAGAGACAAAAAGTACAAAGGATCAATAAATCCAGGATCTCGTTCTTTGAAAAGATAAACAAAATTGACAAGCCTTTAAGCAGACACATCAAGAAGATAAGAGAGAGGACCCAAATAAACACAATCAGAAATGAAAGAGGAGAGATTACAACTGATACCACAGAAATACAAGGGATTGGAAGTAATTACTATGAACAATAAATGCCAAGAAATTTGAAAACCTAGGTAAAATGAACAAATTTCTAGAAACATAATCTTCCAGAGCTGAATGAAGAAGAAGGAGAAAGCCTAAACAGACCAATAACACCCAGTGAAATAGAAGCAATATCAAAACACTACTGGCATAAAAAAGCCCTGGTTGAGACAGTTTCACAGGAGAATTTTACAAAAATTTAAGAAAGGGCTAAACCCTATCCTTCTCAGGCTATTCCAAAACTCCAAGAAGAGTGGAGATTCTTATACTTTTTATAAGGCCAGCATCATCTTAATCTGAAAATCTGATTAACGTAGACACTAAAATCCTCAACAAAATATTGGCAAACCATGTCCAACAATACATTAAAAAGATCATACGCTATGACCAAGTGGGATTCACCCCAGGGATGAAAGGATGGTTCAATATTCAATATTGAATTCATCTCTGAATTCAATATTCAGAGAGCAACAGCTTGGGAAAACATATTTGCCAATGATACCTCAGACAAAGGTTTAATCTCCAAAATATACAAAGAACTCACATGACTCCACTCAAAGAAGACAAGCAACCCAATTAAAAAATAGGCAAAGGACTTGAACAGACATTTCTCCAAGGAGGACATACAGAGGATCCAGAGACACATGAAGAGATGCTCAATATCGATAGCTATCAGAGAGATGCAAATTAAAACCACAATGAGATACCACTTTACACTGGTCAGAATGGCTATCATAAACAAAGAAACAAACAACAAGTGCTGGAGAGTTTGTGGGGAAAAGGGGACCCTAGTTCACTGTTGGTGGGATTCCAGACTGGTACAACCACTATGGAAAACAGTATGGAATTTTCTAAGAAAACTAAAAATGAACGTGCCTTTTGACACAGTAATTCCACTGTTAGGAGTATATCCTAAGAACCCTGAAGCACCAATCCAAAAGAACCTATGCATCCCGATGTTCATAGGAGCACAATTTACAATAGCCAAGAGTTGGAAGCAACCTAGATGCCCATCGTTAAATGACAGGATCAAAAAGCTATGGTCCATTTACACAATGGATTTCTATGCTGCAGAAAGGAAGAAGGAACTCCTACCCTTTGCAACATCATGGATGGAACTGGAAAGCATTATCCTGAGCGAAATAAGCCAGGTGGTGAAAGACAAATACTATATGATATCACCTTAAACAGGAATCTAAACAACAAAACAAACTAGCAAGCAAAATATGACCAATGACACTCAAATATGGAACAGGCTGACAGGGACCAGAGGGGAGAGGGGAGAGAATCATAGGGGAAAAGGGGATGGACTTACGTGAATAAGTATAAAGGACACATGGATCAGAACTAAGGTGGGGGGTGGAAATGGGAGGGAGGTGGGGAGCACTGCGGGGGGCGGGGTGCAGGGCTGGGAATATAAGACAGAAAACTGTACTTGAACAAGAATTAAATAAAATTTTAAAAAAATACATCATTAAAAAAATAAAAATCTTTTGCATGGCTGAAGTTTAAAACATCAGCAAAATGAAAAGGAAACCAACTCTATGGAAAAATATATTTGCCAATAATAACTTTGACCAGGGTTGGATTTCCAAAATATATAGAGAACTCACATGACTCCAATCCAGGAAGACAAACAACCCAGTTAAAAAATGGGCAAAGCACTTGAACAGACACTTCTCCAAGTAGGACATACAGAGGATCCAGAGACATATAGAAAGGATGCTCAGCATTACTAGCCATCACAGAGATGCAAATTAAAATCAGAATGAGATACCCCTTCACACCTGTCAGAATGGTCATCATAAACAAATCAACAAACAAGTGCTGGCCAGGCTGTGGAGAAAAGAGAACCCTAATATACTGTTGGTGGGCATGCAGTCTGCATGCCCACCAACAGTATGGAATTTCCTCAGAAAACTAAAAATGGAACTGCTTTTTGTCCTGGCAATTGTACTGTTTGGACTATACCCTAAGAATCCCAAAACACCAACTCAAAATAACCTATGTGCCACCATGTTCATAGAAGTGTTATTTACAATGGCCAAATGCTGGAAACAGTTTAAGGGCCCATCAGTAAATCAGTGGATCAAAAAACTGTGGTGTATCTACGTAATGGAATACTATGCAGCAGAAAGAAAAAAGTGAGCTCCAACCCTTTGGGACAGCATAGATGGAACTGGAGAGCATTATGGTAAGTGAAATAAGTTAGGCAGTGAAAGACAAATACCATATGATCTACCTATAAATGGAACCTAATCAACAAAAGAAACAAGGGAGCAAAATATAACCAGAGACATGGAAATAAAGAACAACCTAACAGTGACCAGAGGGCATGGAGGAGGGAGATAATGAGAGAGAGAAGGGGAAGGGTCGAGTCAAGGAATGTGCATAAAAGTCCCATGGACATAGACAATGAGGGAAAGGGTTGAATGCAGGAGGTGGTGGGGGTGGGTACGGCGGTGGAGAGTTGTGGTGCAAAAAATGGGATAACTGTAACTGAACAATAAAAAAATATGCTAGTAATTACTGTCTATCAGTATTCAGATGTGGATTAATGGGCATTATAATTGATAATGCATGTATTATTTCTAATAACTGACACACATTCTGCATACATGTATTTAGAAAAGAAACAATAAGGTGAAGCATGAATGAATCACAAATGAGAGTCCAGGGAAGAAGTGTGCTGCTTGTGCAGTGAATCTCAAAGGTACATTGTGTAATCCCTTTTTTCTATCTCTAACAGGGCAACAAAACGAAAAAAATCAGAACCAACAGGAAATGGTCAGACAGCGGTGTCAGGAGACAGACTGAATTTCTAGGCTATATTTCCTTTGGGGTACTGCTTATTTCCCAAAAAAAGGATTCGGGGAATGGTATGGTAGATAACACCCTCCCACTAGAGCTCCATCACAGACAAATGCCAGACCTTGGTGTTGGCTGGCCTAAGTCCCATGTGGGGTGTTTTGGGGTTTTCCAACAATGACAGCATGTATGAAGAACAGAAAGTAAAGTCACAGAGTTCTGAAGGACCCGGAAGAAAAGCCCTGGGCTACTGCTGTCAATGGAACCTCTGTAGTCACAGATCGAGAAGGCCTGGTGATAACTGAGTCATAATAAAATATACATAAATCTAGGCTGTCAACAAGATTTTATTGAGCACCTATTCTGCACCCAGCAGTGCACTAAGTGCCATGGAGAATACAAGAGAAATACCATATATGATGCCCACCCTCAAAGAGCTTACAGAACTACAGACAGAAGTCAGATGTTTGTGACTTGGGTAGCATGTAATATACACAGCATGCTGGCTACAGAAGCAGTGTGATGATCCATAGCAGCTGGGAGCAGGGCAGGGAGTGGCTGCAAGGTGGTCTGGCTGGAACAGGGAGGTGTGTTAACCTGGGGACACTAGGGGCTGGACAAAGGCTGCTATTCAGGCTGGGCCTATGGGCAGATTTACTTTAATTCCTCTCTTGACATGAAGCCCTGGCGGACTCGTGGACTCCTGCTGCCTTCCTTTCCTCTCCCACAGCCTGTCTTGCCCTCCCCAGACCCTCTACTAGGAAAATGATAGGGCCAGTATCTAGAGACCCTGCTGAAGAAAACTGTCAGAGCTTCCAAAGCAGGAGAGGCTTTGCTTGACTGGGTATCTGCCCCCTGGTGTTTTTAGATGGACTGAAAAGAACAAGATATTCTGGATTTTTTTAAAAAAAACCACCTCTCCTCACAAGGACTGATTATAACTGCCATCTAAAGCCACAGATTTTTAGACCATTCCCAAGACCACAGACTGCTGCAAGGGGCCCTGCCTTCTCAGACCTGGAACTTCACATACACAATCCTAATCTCAGAAGAGCATGGCCTCTGCTCTGGACCACTAGGAGACGACTTCTATTGGACTCCAGGTGCTTCACTCAAGTGCCAGGGAAGCCTCACTAGGTTTTCATTCCATTCATTTTCAGCCTATTCATACATGTTTCACTGAGCTGGGACAGCTCTGTTTTAAGTACTGGGGAAGGTAGCAAAGTGGATTTGCGTGAGAGGAAAGCTATGGATTTGGGGACAGCAAAATGGCTAGGGTGAAACAGTCCACTAATTTTTTCCAAAGACATCTGACATGGGGTGCTACACTGGGCAAGAAAATGCTGCCTGGCCTTTACTCTACAAAGAGAATGCAGGGCTGGGTCAAAGGCAGTGGGCAGGAGGAAGGGGGGAGCCCATGTGGACTTCAGGGATGGAAGTTTGCACAGGACCCCTAGAAGAGCAGGCCAAGGGAATGTGAGAGTGGAGCAGCAGCACTGAGTGAGGTCTCAGGGACCACGCTCACTGGGAAGGAGCCAGCAGAGGACTCAGGGTGCCTTCTCTTCTTTGATTCGAGCACCTCCTTCCCCCTTCAGTCCTGGAATTCCAAAAGCAGTGGTGGCGGGAGAGAGGCATCAGGCAGGGCGCTCAGGGTCTCAACAGGAGGCGTGTTCCAGGCCACTTGAGCCACAGGAAGGGGACCAGGCGCTGGGTGAATGTGGTAGTAAAGGTGTAGATGAGTTCTTGCGACTCTGCATTGGTGAAAGTCACGGTGCCCCCTTCATAATCCAGGGCAATGCCCACTCTCCGGGGCCACACTGCCAGGGAGAGCTCAGCCTCAGGGTTGGTGTTGGCCCAGATGCCCACAGAGGAGAGGCGCAGGGCCCATACCCCATCCTCTGGCTGCAGGGAGAGCTCTCCCTTCTTCTTCATTGAGTCTCTCGCCACACCCACCATGCAGCTTTCCAGAACTTCCTCCTCTTCTTCCTCTTCATCCCCCAAGGAGGACTCCTCATCCGTTTCCCAATCAGATCCATCCCCATAGACAGCCTCCTCTTCCTCTTCCTCCTCCTCCTCTTCCCAATCCTCCTCCTCATCCCTGTCTGTTTCATCCTCTGACCACCTCTCCCTCTCCACCTCCACTTCCCAGTAGACCTTGCCCCAGGTGAAGCCCTTACTGCCCAGCACTGCTGGCTCACAGTCAAACTGCTGGGGGTGCTGGTAAGCACTCTGGTACAAGCCACTGTTGTAGGTCACACACTTCCAGTCCTCTGACAGCTGCAGGTACCCACTAGCCGACTGTGGGTCCAGGGTCACACTCACTGTGGGAACAAAATGGGTAACAGTGTCACTAGTGCGCTGGAAGGGGCCACCAGTCTCTACAGTGTCCATGGCAGGGCTGCCACACTGCACAATCCCAGGGGGCCACTCACATCTTGGCCCACTTGCACAGGGCCCCTCAGAACATGTAGGATACAACCTGATGATAGGACCAAGAGGGACTGGCCTCAGGAGGCATGTGATCAGGCAGATAAGAAGAAACTAAGTCACTGTGAAGGGATTGGTTGTAGGACCTATGAGGCAAGAATAACCAAACACAGGGCGAGAAGGGCCAGACCACCACATGGCGGTCTCTCCTGCAGCTTGAAGAGTTGGTCAGAAAATGCAAGGGGGGCCTTGAGGTTAGCAGCTGGAAAATTCTCCTTGTGGCATAAGAGAAGGGACTCCCTGGGGCACCAGGGGACAGTCACAATCTCTATGAGAAGAGTATTCTTTATTTGAGGCAAATCCAGAAACAACCTTTTGGATACTCACTTGTTCTATATTCCAAGTTTCTCAGCAGCTTCCCTAGGGAGAAAAAAAGGAAAGCAATGACCCTCAAGCCCAGCAAATGTACAGGCTAATTTCTCATATAAACAGAGGCTCTCAGAGGACCAAGGTAGGAGAATGGGATCCTTCCTCAGAGTGCCAGTCTCACTCTGGGCCCACACCCCAAGGTTTTCCCCAACCTTACCCTGGAATTCTCTCAGGCCTCGCTGCAGACACAGGAGTTTCTCTGAGAATTCTCCTGTCCTTTTTTTAACCACTCGAGCAATGGGTTTCCCGAGCCAGAACTTCTTCCGTGGATATCTGGGAAGATGGCAGACATAACCTTAGCTCCTTTTGCATTTCTCTCAGTCCTCATGACAAATATGAAGGGGAGAGGGAAAAGTGTGATTGCCTCCCATCAGACAAAGAAATGGGTCCAAAGACACTAAGTGAACTGCAACCATCAGCAGACTCAACTTCCAGCACACTTTAGTTTACTGAGCCACCTTTCTGCCCTCGCCAACTGTCCCACCTCAGACAAGGAGAGCAGGCCAAGGAGTTAGAATCCCACAAAGAACTTGCTTCAGTGGACAGCAAATCTCCAGTTCAAGACTGTGTTCTTGTTTCCCAGGAGGAACCATGGTGTGAGCGCACCTTTGGCCCCATTTCTCCCCAGTAATTAAAATGGATCACGGTCAAGGAAAATGGAAAGGACACAGACACAGGAGAATGAGTGTGTCACAGTCCAAAGAGGAAGCTCTTTTACCTGTTCAAGAAGTCTCTGGTGTCCTAGAAGGGAAGAAAGCACAAGGATCAATGTGAATCAGACTTCACTCACCTGCAGCAACACTGTATCAGAGTCAGGGAAACAGTCCCTTCCTTATGCAGCTGATGTTCTAGTGACAGTTTTGGATAAAAGGATAACAACAGCGCCCTGGCTGGTGTGGCTGAGTGGATTGAGCACAAGCCTGCGAACCAGAGGATTGGGGTTCGATTCCCAGTCAGGGCACATGCCTGGGTTGCACGCCAGTTCCCTGCAGGCCATTTCCCAGCAGGGGACGCACAAAAGGCAATCATACATTGATACTTCTCTCCCTCTCTCCTTCCCCACTAAAGATATATAAATAAAATCTTTTTAAAAAGTATGGAGATATTTAAAAACAAAAAAAAGAGTAACAACAGCAACAAAAATATGACAGAGCAAACTGTGTGGGGGGATACAGGGCATAGATGATAGGACCAACTTCTCCGTGATGACATTTGTGCTTATAGTTGAAAGAGAAAAGTGCTGGCCAAGTGAAGAATGAGGTGGAAAAGGGCTTGGCAAAGGAGGCAAGGCCAGGTCATGCAATGCTGAGCAGGCACAGCAGGGACTTGAAATTTCATTCAATATGTAGCAGTAAAGCACCAAAGGGAGGCTTTCATGTGGCTATGACTTCCAGCATCCCCTTCCTTCCTTTTAATAATAGAACTCCACAAAAAACTACATTTCCCAGATTCACTTGTAACCAGGTCTGGTCAAGGACTAAGCTCCAACCAATGGGATGTAAAAGGAAGCATTGACTACAATTTGGGAGCCATGTCCTTTAAAAAAAGAAAATTGCTTCCTACTTCATCTTTTTCCTTGGCTGAATTTTTTTACAGGTGTTTTGTTTTTGTTTTTAAATATTTTATTTATTTATCTTTAGAGGGGAAGGGAAGGAGAGGAGAGAAATATCAATGTATGGTTGCCTCTTGTGGGTCCCCTGCTGGGAACTAGCCTACAACCCAGGCACGTCCCCTGACTAGGAATCAAACCCGCGACCCTTTTGTTCACAGCCCAGCACACAATCCATGGAGCCACACTAGCCAGGGCTCCTTGGCTGAATTTTAGATATGGTGGTGGTGAGCCCAACTTTGAATACACAGCTGAGGACAATATCCCCTGAAGTTAGTGAAACCAGATAGCAGTAACCTGGTTCTCTGCTGACTTCAGAGACAGCTGCCCTGATAGCTCCAGACTCTCCAACTCTGAATTACTGAAAGTCAAATAATCTTGTTTTGTTCAGGTCATTTTACTTGAGCAGCTGGCCCAAATCCTGAGTTCTTGAGAGCATCAGTTGAGGGAGGCAATGTGAACATGGGGGCCAGTCTGCAGGCTGCTGCTGTGGGCCAGGTGAAGAATGAAAATGGCCTGGAGCTGCAGCAGCAGTAGAGACTGAGAACCAGGTATGTTTGAGACATACCTGACTAGACACAGCTATGAAGGATAATCAAGGATGAGTCCTGGCTTGAGTTGAAGGGAAAACAGTGCTACCATGTGTGTAATGGGGACATAATACAATGGAGAGGGGGTTCTTGTGAAATGCTGGTTATTTCCCTCTTGTGAGTCTAAAGACTCTGTAACACTCTATATCAAGTTTTGCATTCCTTTCACTCATTCACAAATATTAATTGCTTCCTACATACCAGGCATTGCTCTAGAAGCCTGGAATATAGATAGCAGTCAAGAAAAAAAGATAATTGGGTTGGCCAAAAAGTTCATTTTCTCTGTAAGATGGCTCTAGTAGTGCTTAGATGTCTTTAACTTCATTTGAAGCAATTTTGTTAGATTGTACTGTGACAGCTATCATAAGAGTGTGAATTAAAATAATCACAACTGGTGAATTTTTGTGTAGCCACTTTAATATTGAAGGCGAAAGAATACATACAACATTTTTGCCATATCATGCTTTATTATTTCAAGAAAGACAAAAACACAACTAAAATGCAAATAAAACAGATTTGTGCAGTCTGGCTGGTATGGCTCAGTGGATTGAATGCTGGCCTGAGAACTAAGGGGTTGCCAGTTCGATTCCCAGTCAGGGCACATGCCTGGGTTGCGGGCCAGGTCCCCTGTGGGAGGTCATGCAAGAGGCAACCACACACTGATGTTTCTCTCCCTCTTTCTCCCTCCCTTCCCCTCTCCAAAAATAAATGAAAATCTTTTTAAAAAAAAGATTTGTGCAGTGTTTGGAGAAGGTGCTGTGATTGACTGAATATGTCAAAAGTGGTTTGCAATGTTTCATGCTGGAAACTTCTCACTGGACGATGCTCCAGTCGGGTAGACCAGCTGGAGTTGACAGCGGTCAGACTAAGACATTAACTGAGAACGACCCACGTTACACCATGTGGGAGATAGCCGACATGCTCAAAATATCCAAATCAATAAAGTTATTAACAATAATGAAAAATGTGCCTTTTATTTTCCAAAAAGAAAAGCTAACAGATTTTTTGGCCAGCCCAATACAAATCTCTACCCTTGTTAGAGCTGACCTTGTAGTAGGGGAAGCAGTCAGCAAACAGTCAACAAAACAAATATATTATATTATAGAAATACCTGAGGGTTACAGGAAGAAGAAGGAGGAGAGTTAAGGGGAACAGGGTAGGGGTGAGGTTGGGGAATCAAATGAAATCACCAAGCTGTGCCTGCTGGTGACTGTTTCAGAGAAGTCCCAGGAAGAGGTGGGTTTTGCTGCAGGGCTGCATCCTGCTCCTACCAGGAAGGAACTGACCAAAGGTGTTTGAGTTTCTGGCAAATTCTTCTGATCTGTCCCTCAAAACAAGTTAACTCCAAGCCAGCTTGAGGACTGGGGGACAAGTGTGAAGCAGTGTGTGCCAACCAGCCTGCAGAGATACAGTCTGCAGTGATATAAAAGAGCAAATACATGGGCAGTGAGAATTGTCTAAGGGAAAACGGGTTCAGTGACCCAGAGAGAGAGGGACCCAGAGACCAGAGCAGGAACACTTTTTCCAAAGGACACAGAAGGGGGAGCCTGGGGAAGCAAGGCAACCTGAAGCCACACCCAGGCCTCCACCCAGGCTTCTGGGGCTACTCTGTAACAGGAAACAAACATGGCACGCTGGGGTGGGCAAACACCTAGGCACTAACAAAGAGCACTCATGAAGGGGCTCTTCACAGTCAAGGAGGCAACCAACAGTGGGAAAGGCAGAGGTGTGAGCAGCCACCCAACCCTGCAAGGCCTGTCTAGGGCTGACCTGGAGAGGATGTCAGTGTCTCTTCAGCCACTCCTATCTGCCTGTCCCCTTCCACATCCTCACACAATTCCCACTCCAGAGATCTTCCTTTCCTTTTCCATCCCTTTTGTCAAAGGGTCTATTTTACATATTTTTGTCCAGCTGCTTCCCACTCATCGATATTTCTCTACTAGACTTTTGGATCAGAGCCCCTATCTCAATAGGATCTCATTTTTATTGTCCATTGACATTCAATGATAATCTCTGGAAAAAATATTAATGACAATTAAGGAGTTAGCTGTCCAGTTCCCTTGCAGCAAAATCAAAACAAACAGACAAAACCCACCAGTACAACACTTCACGTATTAGTTTTAAGCAGACACCCAACTCTCTCTCTTCTCTGACACCTACCTCAGGGAAGTCTTCAATCTGAGTCATCTTGCAGGCACTGAAGGCTGGGCCTCCACTGGCCCACGCAGCTCCTTTGAGTAGAATGGCGGTGAGAGGCTCACCTCAGGGCACACACAACTATATGTCAACCCACCAGCACCCCATCACATCCCTCTGCACATCCACCAGTGGTGGCCAGAGGAAAGTAAGGATGCCTGTCCCTGAACAGGGAGGAGAAGAGGAGGTGGGGAAAGGGAGGGACAGCAAGTGACCCAGTCAGAGTCTGAGAGATGTGAAGGCACAGAATACATGGGCAGGAAACATGGAACGAGAAAAACACGCTATATAAAATGAGAAAAAAGAAGAGTAAGAGTACAGAGACCTGGGAGTGAGGACACGGGGCTGGAGCTTTGACTGACTCCTGACCTGCCCCATGGCCTAGGACAGACCCCTTCCACTCTCTGGCCTTCGGCGACTTCATCAGTGTGGGACTGCACTGCAAGCATTTTAAAATCCTTGCTACTACTAAGTCTGAATGCACAATGATGGAGAGGCAGGAGGAAGTCACCTGTGAGGTCTAGGCTGGCACAGAACCTTGGAGAATGAGCTCTGCCAGCTCTCTGCCAGCTACTGACTTGCTGTGCCACTGGATGGGGTAGCATTTATGCTACTGACAGGCCCAGGCACCGCAACCATACAAGTGGAGGAGAGCAGGAACTGAGCAGGTTCCTCTGCAGGCTGCTGAGCCCTGTGCAGCATGGTGAGACTTCCAGGAGGCTTCAGGAGGATGGACGTCTGGGGTCATTTCAATTTGGAGACCTGTTCTCCAGTCCAAGACTTTCCCTTTCTCAGCATTAAAGTTGTCTCCATCAGGAAGCATTCCAGAGGCAACTCACCTGCTTCCCATTTCCCTGAGGGTAATTCCACAATACCAGAGTCAACTTCGCCCTTCTGACTGACCCTATGGGTCCCCAAGAGAAGCTGCCAATTGGCCCTCCCTTAGCCACCCCCAACCTCTACAGCTGCATCTCCAGAACCATCAAGAGCTTCCATTGGACAGGTCTCACCCAGTGACTTGTTAGAAGACAGACTCATGATGATAGTGATGAGGATAGAAGATAATAATGAAGATCATAATAACCCCTTCCATTTTAATATTTTTGAATTTTTGTAGAAAATGTCCTTTTTGAAAGTGACACCATGCCAGTCATCTCATTTTATGCCCAAGAAACCAACAGAATATCAGTGGGAGGAGCAGAATTATCAGCCCCATGTTTCAGATGAGAAACAGAGGCCCCTAAAGAAAGTGACTCTTCTGAGGTCCTATAGGTTAGTGGCAGGGAGGGGCTCCCTGCCCAGGAAGGTCTCTCACCTTCATGAGCTCTGCTGCTGGCTGCTGCACCTTGCCCTCCAGCTCAGAGATGAGCCCTGCGAGCCGAGCAAGCTCCGAGATGCCCTTGCTGTTGTGCTTCTCCTGGCCCTCTGTAAGTTCCTGTTCCAGCCTCGCCAGTTGGCCTAACAGATGTTGCTCCCGCTCTTTCAGGAACTGGTGGCCCTGCTCAAACTCAGCCACGATGTGCTGCCTCTGGTCCTGGAGCTGCTTCTGCAGGTGGGAAGTGGGAAATGGCTGATGCCTCTGCCTTGTGGTGGGGAATCCCTCCAGAACCTGATGTTAGTGGTGCATAAGGCTGGCTCTTCTCCTATGGTTACCCCCACTCACATATTCTATAGTGTTCAGGCTGGGAGGCAGGGTGCTTTCAAGCATTCCTGGGCCAACCTGCCCTCCTTGAGGAAGAAAGTCCATGAGTCAGTTCAGTTCAACCAGCCACTGCAAGACTGTGACCTTAACTCCACAGACTGGTCAGTACATTATCTGTTCTAGGTAGACCACTATGTTCTGGGCTTTTTGAAGAACTGTGAGCTAACACATTTTTCTCTCCTGAACACCAATCTCTTTATGTCACCTCTTGCAGGAAGCCTACTTTTATCTTTTCAGCACCCCACTACATACAAAATATCTGTGTGTCCCATCCCTGGCACATAGGGCTATATCTTGCTCCATTACTGAGACTGTGCAAGGTTTGTGCTCAGGGACTATGACTCTTCCTGTCTCTTTAATTTCACTGCCAAGTCCAGGCTGGGATCTGGTCAGTGCCCTTGGTGTCTGGGTTGACTGAGGTTGGGCTACATTCACACACACAGGGACTAGAGACACTCCTCGAACTTGAGCTCTCTCCTGCTTCACTTTCTCCCTCTCCCAGGGCCCAATCACTCAAGGCCAGGCCTGGTCCCAAAATCCCTGCAATGACCACTTCACAAAGAAAACTGAAATCTGCTTTTCAGTTTTCCATCCTGATTCTATTTCTACGGAAGCATACAAGGTGCTATCTGTTCCCAAAGATGGGCAGCCAGCCACAAGTACAGGGCCCAGACAGCATCCTCAGTCATCCCCTCAGTTCTTATCCTGGAACCAGTGCCCTCCTTCTAAGCCCTCTGGCTACATACTGTCATAGGAATCATGTCTTTCTCCTCTTTGAAAGTAAGAATGGAGCCAGGCCTTCCTTAGTTCCCCTCACCTTGACTCCCTCACAGAGTTGGCCCTGCAGCTGAGGTGAGTTCCAGAGAAGGAGGGACCTTAGCTGACACCTAGGCAACCCACTCATTTGTCAGACCATGGCACAGGCCAAAGCCACAGAGCTCAGGCTGACAGGGCTGATCCATACACAGGCCTCCCACTGCATCTCTGCAAGCCCAGGATGTCCTGCTGCACCAGCCTGTTGTCTCCAAGCTGCCCCTTAACAGCCTCACTTACCAGTGCAGCCAGGAAGTCAGCTTCTCCCTTTGCCTGACAGCCCTGAATTCTGTCTCTGTCTCTCCTTAAAGTGCTCAGGTGGTTCAGGATTTGTTCCTATGGAAAGACAAGCAGTGGGGACAGGTGCATGCTCTGAGCTGGGGCAACAGAATGGACTCAGGATGAGTCCCTGGCCAGCTAGAAGCCTTCAGCAGGGTCTTGGCCAGGCCTGGTCTGGCCTCCAGATGGGTGCAGAGCACAGCCTCTTGGGGTTGAAGAGGCCTTACTTACCCTGTGGTGCTGGGCAGCCTTCTCCAACAGAATAGCTTTGTGAGGCCGATGTTCCTGGGACTCCCTGCATAGCACACACAGCAACTGCCCATCATCCTCACAGAAATAGTGCAGCTTCTCCCAGTGCCGCTCACACAGCTTCACGTCCTGCTGCTCCTGGGTTGCATCTGCCCACTGCCTGTCTTTGTCCACCTTCAGCCGCTCGATGTTCTCCACCAGGCTGGCCAGCTGCCACACAGGGCGGATGTTCTCCTTCTTAAAAGGCTTCTTGCAGAGGGGGCAGACAGGCTGCCCCCCCAAAATAGGGCGGATGTCAGTGGTGCAGCTGTGGCAGAAGACATGGCCACAGTCGATGGTGACAGGGTCCCGCAGGTAATCAAGGCAGATGGAGCAGGTCACCTCCTCCTCCAGACTCTGCAGTGATGCTGATATGGCCATGCTGTCCTTAGCTCAGATGGGTTTCTGTTCACTGGGGATCACTTCTGCTTTTTGGAGACCAGACATGGAAGTCAAGAACAGGCACGGCAGAGGGCAGAGGTGGCAACCTCACAAAGGGCACTGTAGCCCAGCAATCAGCAAACACTGACCAGCTCTTACAAGGCTCATGTATTAACAGAGTAAAAGCACCTTACTGACCACATAGTTCAACCCCCTCATTTTATAGATGAAGAAACTGGGGCACAGAGTGTGTGGCTTGGTAGAGTGGCAGGGAGAGATGTCTTGAGCCCAGGCTGTGGGGTTGGGAAAGCGGTCCTGCCTCAAGGGCTTTTCCTTCAATCAACCGATATACCAATTGTGATAATAAATACACACATCTACAATGTCAATCATGGAGCAAAGCTCTCAGATATGCAGGGCACAGGCTGCATAGCTATTCAGCTCCCCAGTAAGAAGACTCCTTCTGTTTAATCCTCCAGGTTTCAAAGACTAAGAGTATTGAGGTTCTTTACCAAGACTCAAGAAGCACCCACAGTATGAGTTCTGGTATTTTTGCTTCAGAGATGTTTCCTTGGCCTGTGCTGTGCTTTGGGTTTGGTTGAAGCCCCCAGGACAGCTACCAAGACAAAGCTGTCCCCAGGACAGCTCCTGGCTCCAGGGCAGCCTGCTGGCAGAGCACAAGCTGGCCATGTAGCTGGCCTGGCCATTCTGCTATCAACAATGGTGCACTGTCCCAGCTGGGCTTACAAATAAACCAATGTGCAAGAACACTAAGCTGGCTGTGACTACAATATGCTCCTGAGGGCTTGGCCCCCAGAGGGAGCACAGAAGATAAGCAGAGAGAATTTTCAGCCATCTACCTTTGCCACCCTGGCCCACTTCCTGACTCAGCAACTACCTCCTGGCCCTGATTCTCTGTGACAATAGAACTCTTTTAAATACTCTGAGCCTTACATAAAATGGGGAAGTGACACTTACCTTCAAGGTTTTCTAAGTGGGTTGAGTGAAAGAATTATGTTGAAAGTACTATGCATAAGCACAGTACACAGAAAGAAATCTAGGAAAAAACCCAGAACACACAGTTTCCAAACCCAGGAGTATTCAAAGCACCAGATGCAGAGTGGGGATGTAAAGTGGCAGCAAGAAAAGAAGCAAGGAGACCCAGCCATGGTGACACACACACTCCTCAGAGGTCAGGATGGGGAATTTGCTCCGCTGTGGATACTGAAGGCAACCAGAGTAGTTGCCAGGAAGACAGGCAACAGCAGGGCACATGGGCCACTTTAAGGCTAGAATGAAGCACCTGGAGCCAGAGGAAGTCAATGCTATTAAGGATTGTGTCCGGTGAACATCCATTGCAACAGAGCTCAGTGGCCTTCATGCTCTTTCACCGTAGTGACAAGAATAAGCTAAATATGACCCCCAGGCTCTAAAGACCCAAAGGAAAAACAAAGCAGGAACATTGCCTACTTCTTGAGGATCTAATAAAGTGATATATTTAAAAAATGCATTATAAATGTAAGGGACTATCATACTGCCAACAATAAACTCCACTAGACGCTCTGATGGAGTTAGAGCAGTATGACTTTTAAGATGTAATGAGTGTGGAAAACAAAGTTCAAATAAACGGGTCAGAGGTTGAGTAATTTAACTGGGAAATTAGGTAATAAAATATTTAGAAGGATACTAAGGCTGATAAAAATCTGAGGAACTGCCTGGACCAGCTCCCTGGTTTGCCTATTGAGGGAATGAGCTGTAACAAACACAAAGGGCTGGAAAGAGGGGACTCTTCCGGCTTTGGAGTCCATCACCAAGTAACTGTGTTGAGGGCTTAGAAGGTTAAAAGCTTAAGTTGTTTCCTCTGCTGTTGGGATGGCATGAGCTATCACTGGGGGGCTGGGAAATTTCATTCTCCTGCAACTACCCAGAGGGACAAAAGAACTATGAAGAGCTCATCTACAGCTCCCATTCACACAAACCTGACAGGTACTTTCCTCTTTTAGAGCAGGAATCCTAAACCCAGGAGCCATGCTGGGCTCTGATGCATCTTTAAACACCTAAAACTGTATGACTGCACATGTAATCGAAAAATAGAATTGTGTAGGGATTACAGAAGAACACTGGTAAATAAGTGCAGTGGGGGACAATAGATTAGAGAAACACCATTTTGCAATTTCATTATAAGACAAGCAATGTCAATGAATGCTAAAACCTGTGGTGAAGGTGTTGAGGATAGTCCCATGGAACCAAAGTACCTCCCCTTGGGTTACTTTCTAATGTACCTTGATAAGGGAGAGATCTATGATCACCTTAACCAGCAATCAAACCCAGCATTACTGACAGAAGGACAACCTAGCACATGCTTCCGGATATGGAACCATATGAATTACACATCACCTTTGAAGTGGTCCTGCCACAAATGTTTGAGTTAAATGAATCAAATCAAGCCTTTACACCTAACTTCCAGTTTACAGAAAATGTGAGAAAAGGAGGAATGAGCCAAACCACACCATGAGGAAACAATCAGATAAATGCAGAAAACAGGACATCCCACAAGATAACTGGCCTGGTCTTTTAAAAAAGTCAATGTCATAAAAAATAACAAAGGACTTTTATTGATTTAGAAAGACTAAAGAAATATAACAGCCAAATGCAAAAACTTTGATTGGCTCTTTTTTTAAAAAAGCTATAAAAACAGTTTTTGAACAATTAAGGAAATTTGACAAAGGTGTAGATATTACATCATATTATAAAGTTATTGTTTATATTTAAAATGGCAGCTCTGCCAGCTGATAGGTTGGTCAATTGCTTGAAGAACATCACCATGATGATGTCATTGCTCCTCACCCAATGGTTCGTCAGCCAAAGGGACCAGATAATTTGATGGGACTTGGTGAACGAAGCAAGATCCGTCAAGCTGGTCTCATTGACTAAGCACATCCACAAAGCACATCATTAACCTGCTATGATCAAGCTGGGGAGACTCTGGTGAAGGGTCTGAATATCTCCCTCTTCATCCTTCCCCAAAATCTGGAATACTTATTCAATTGAGCTATTACACCAGTCTTAACACCTTCCTCAAGCTATGTTTAAAAAAATAAATTTAAGAAAACCCAATACATAAATAATTTAAATAGTATTTATTAAGACTGTGAGAATGTGCATGTTTAGGCAATGCATGCTGCAATCAATACTTAGGGCTGCGTGACTACAACTTCTATGTGGTTCAACAAAAACAACAAGTTAGAAAAAGGTTCTAGGGCAGGAGCTACAGTTTTCTATCAAGGGTCTGTAACTACCAAAGATGTTGAAAATCACTAATAGAGAGACCATGGTACTTGACAACTTGTAAAAGCTCAAGGCATATGTGTGAAGCCATGAATGGATTCGGAAGAACTGCAGACAAAGCTACCTGTACAGCACCATCTAAGAGTCTACAATAACCAGACAAAGGAGATGAACAAAATGTGTTTCCATTTTTATGCTCAAGTCCATCACTGGGCTATACAGATCCCACCTTGAACATGTTATAGCATACACTGAAAGATGACTCAGTGCATTGGTGAAAATATATTAGACCTAAGTGTCAATCTCTGGGTGGACAATCCAGGTTCAAGTTTAGGCTCTGCAACCCAAAAACCAGGTGACTAACAGCTTCTTTGAGACAGCATTTATTTAGGACCCATCTTATTGCCATTTATACATCTTATGTTATTTAGTGCTCAGGATGCTCTTCCTAAGGAAGCTGAGGATCAGTGGGATAAGAAACTTGCCCAAGAGCAAATGGCTAGGAAGCGGTGTCTGGTGCCGATGCCTTGGCCATCCAGGACTCTGCTCCTAACCCAGGCAAACTGTTGAAGGCGTCTAATAGCAGCTCCAGTGTCAGGAAGCTTGGATGTCACCTATATGGAAGGGCTCTGTAAGCTGCAGAGTGCTGACAACAGTAAAGGGGCACATGTTACTGCTGATGCTGACCTAAGCACTTCATCTTGAATGACAGGAAACAGGATTAGAATGCAGCAGACATGGCAGATCAGAATAGAGGTTCACCACCCCATACCCAGTCCTTTCAGGTCCAATGGAAAACTGACCCTCTACAAAAACTTCCCCAACTAACCACACTCCCAATTGATTGTGCCCCATCATTTATGCCTCCAGTATATTTTGATTATCTCAATGATCAGTGAGTTTCCACAATAATGGGTAAAATGATTCTGTCCACTCCTGGTTCTTGGGCAGACAGAAACCACAAAAGCCAGAGCTGGAAAAAAGCCTCAGAGAGGATGCAGTCCATTCCACACCTTTTACCCAAATGAGAATTCTGAAATTCTTGGCTCCAGGGCAGCAGGTCTTCTGTTCCCTTCAATAAACCAGAAGCTGGTTGTGACTAGGCAGAACCAGGCAGAACTGGAGACACTCCCTACCCTTCTGAGTTCCGCTCTCCCCTGGAGTCCTGGATCTCATATACACCTCCTGGGCATATGTCAAAAGAATGGCTGAGGGGGCACCGTAATTTCCTGTAGCACATTTCAGGATGTGGGTGCCATGTACAGTTTGAGGCTGTGAGAACCACTGTGAGCTGCAAACAAGTGGAGGGAAACATGGCCAGGAATGCCCACACCTGAGGGCAGACGACTACGCTTCACACCCCACTCCTGCCCGGACAAATTCCAGAAGGAAAGAATCAGAACTGTGGTCCCTTACTTCTTAACAGCTGCCAACTTCTGCCCTAGCGGTTGCTATACTCTCCCTTAACTGTTTGTGGCCTCTGCCATCCCACACCTTCCTCCCTGCCTCCTGCTGCCTTGGGCTCCTACACACCACAGAAAGGAACCCTAGAAGACACTAAATCCCAGACATGGACTACAAGGCACACAGAATTGAGTGGAAGGCCTGTATTTGTATCCCAGACTCCAGGTGCTTCTCAAGCCCATTCTGTGGTTCCAAACAAGAGCCCCTTCTTCCTTGTAATCCCAAAGCACTTGGCTGAGAGCTCTATGCCCATAGAAACCCCATTTAGAAGGCTCTCAGAGTCCCCAGTTAAGCTCCATTTCTTAATCTAAACAAATTCCCCTAAAAGTGAACTTCTGTGAAATACATCTAACAGACCCGCAGAGGACAGAATTCAAGACAACCAGAAAGTGATCTGGATCTGGACAATGCGGGAGGCAGGCACACCCCTCCCGGTGACACCAAAGGCCTGGACTCTCCAGACTTTAAACCGTGGCTGTGGCTGTGGGCTGGGCATGAGGCCATCTAAGGAGATGCCAGTTTTGTGAACAGTGCATTGCTGAGATCACACGTGGTTGGTTACTCTTCCCCACAGGGCTTAGCACCAATGGCGCTCTGGAGCATAGAGCAGGCTGAGACATACTTTGCCCAATGGCAATCCCCACCAGGCTCAGAGGTGTGTGGAGGCAACAGTCACCAGGGAAGGGAGGTAGATAGGACATGGCTTTAAAATGCCACTGAGGGTCTGATGTAGAAGGGTGGCATAACTCACCCAACAGGTTACTAGGTATGTACTGGGTGCCTACTATGTGCCAGGCACTGAAAATACAGCAGGGAACAAATACGAAAAAGTCCCTGTCCTCTCAGAGCTTAAATTTAGGGACATAATTGAGTAAACTTTTCTTTAGAAGCTGAAACCAGAGCTAATTGTGGGGATTATGCTACCTTCAAGGGTCTCCAATCTACTTAAACCTCCTCTCTCCATTGCTTTGTGCCTTCCTCTGGTCCTTCAAACAGACCCTTCCACGTGTTAAAATGCAACTATGTGCCCTGGCTAGTGTAGCTCAGTGGATTGAGCACCGGCCTGTGAACCAAAGGATCGTGGTTCGATTCCCTGGGCTGTGGGCCAGTTCCCAGCAGGGGACACACAAGAGGCAACCATACATTGATATTTTTCTTCCTCTCTCCTTCCCTTCCCCTGTAAAGATAAATAAAATCTTTTTTAAAAATGCAAGCATGCTCAGGTAACCACCCTGCTTAAAAATCCCTCACTGGCACACCATTACTCCAAGGATATAGTCAAATCTCCTTCCCAAGCCTTGTGAGGCCCCAGATCCTCAAGGACCAGCCTTTGTCCCAGGCACATTTTCTGCCACTTCCCACCTCAAACTCCACCCCACAGGAAAACTAAACCCAATTCCAAGCCTCAAAATGCACCACACTCTTTCCTTCCTGAGCCCTTCACAAATGCTATAACCTCTGTAGAGAGCACCGTTCCTTTTCTGCTTAGCAAACCCCTTTTCCAACTTGAAGTCTCAACTGAAAGCTACCTCCTCTAACAAATCTTTCTTTTACAGCCAGAGAGCACCCCACACTGCACAATGTACTTCTCTGCGCAAGTCTTAACTTATTTAATGCCAGCTTTTCCCAAACCACAGAGACTATGTCTGCCTTACCCAGAATCTAGTGCAGTGCTACAGAGAGGAAACGGATTGAGGATGTGGAGAAAGTGGGTGAAGCCCAGGCACAGACGACCCACAAAATGGTTCCCTAGTGTCTGAGAACCTGTGCAAATAGTCTTAGCCATGTGTCCTTTCTCTCTGGCAAGGTGGTAACCAACTAGAGAGGTGATTTCTTCATACTCCCCAAAGAAGCAAGAGGATTCACCACCAGTGACAAAACCCAAGGTTTGGCTCCAGGAACAGAAAGAAAGCCAGGGAGGAGGAAATGGCTACTGAGATATATACCAGAGTAGTGTGATAATCGCTCTTCCCTCTCCTTTAGTTTTATACCTACATATGCAAAGAGTTCACTTTCCTCATTTTAAGCTTCAGAATAGAATCGCATTGCAACTTGGGTCCTGACTGGTGTGATTCAGGGGGTTGGGCATCATCCCGTAGACCATAAAGTCACCAGCTCAATTTCCAGTCCAAGTTGCAAGGCCAGGTCCCCAGTTGGGGGTGTGAAAGGCAACTGATCACATTTCTCTTGCACATCAATGGTTCTCTCCCTGTCTTTCTCCCTCTCCTCCCCTCTCTAAGAATAAATAAAATAAAATCTTAACAAAAAAAACACTGCATTTTTGGAGGGGAACTAACAACATCATGTTTGTGAGGTTCAGTCACAAACCTTTGTGAGTTGCTTTTGTTCATTTTCATTGCTTTATGACTACAGAATTCTTCTACTGGCATAATCTATTTCTGATGGCCATCTAGGTTGCTTCCAGTTTGGGACAATTACAAACACTGCTCATTTCTGCCTAGTACACACAGGCAAGTATATGCAGCCTTGACTAGCTCAGGATGAGCTGTTTCCAAACTGTCTGTAACAGTGCACATCCCCACCAGCAGGCAAGGAGCACTCACACTGCTCCACAGCCACACCCACATCTGGTATTGTTATCTTTTACGTTTCTGCCAATCTAGTGCAATGGGAAATAGAATCCCACTGTGTATATGTGTAACACTTTAAAAAAAAAAAAAGGAAAGAGAAAGAAATCACACAAGAAAGGCCCAGTAATAGGCCATGGAATCCTGTAAGCTGGCGCTGCTTGATCCAACTAGGAAGTGCTGTAAATGTTTATCTTTTGGGAAGAGGGGTCCAGCCAGCCTCCATTCTTCCAGTCCCTTTCTGGGGATCATATGCTGCAGGCAAAGTTCTTCCTCAGTTCAAGAGTGGAGCAAGAGAATTAGTCTTAAGCCCCTCTGGCTACAGTGCTTGCTTCAGGGATGAGAATATGACTCATTACAGCCAGTCACAAGGGGACCTAGTTGAGTTACAGGGGGAAAAAAGATTCTTGTGCTTTCTCAAGAACTTGCAAGAGCTGATGTCATATGGTTAGCAGCTGCTAGAGCAATTTTATTAACCAGACGGTTAACCTATTTGAGAATGAGGCCAACCCAGGGGTGAAATGAAAGATACCAGGTCCATCATGTATTAAGCTGTGCCTGAATCTACCCTACCGTTGAATTTTTCTGTCACAGGAACCAGTAAATATCCTCTTTGCACAGCCAGCTTGGTTTATCTGTCATCTGAAAAGAAAAAGAAAAAAAGAATCCTGAGAAAGTTATTCTAGGTTACTAAACTGGAATATACAAAGAACTTGTACAGAAAAATGAGCTTATTTACCTACACAACAGTCTTGTAAAAAGGCACATACCAATTGGCAGTTCTCTCTCTGGCACTCACCTAAAGACTACAACCTGCCAGGCCTTGACAGATCCCCAAATGCTCTCAGCCACCATGGGCCCTCCCCACAGCGCATAGAAATTCTGAGTGACGAAGCACAGGCAGAATCTTTTCCCACCCCACCTGCCATTCTAACTAAACCCTAAAGTGAAAAGTTCTGTGTTAGGAATAAAATCTGGAGTTTCACCTACCCTCCACAACTCTGCTATTCAGCCTGGGACTAGATTTCTTGACCTTTCTGGGTCACAATATCACCACAAAGATATGGGAGTGGGAGGGAATACCCAGGCCGTTCAGAAGTGTGAAATAATAAAATATATATATATTGGCCTCTGTCTTTGTTCCTGGCACAAAGCTCCTAAAACTGTTATCATTTCCTAGGTGGTAAGAGCACTAACAGCAGATTTTGTTCTTTTGAGGCATCTTTGGGTGGATTCCTGGGTGGGTCCTGATCACCCAAAAGACCAAACCAGCCCTGGTAAGAGTGGCTCAGTTGGAGTGTCCTCCATAAACCAAAAGGTCACAGGTTCAATTCCTGGCCAGGGCACATACCTAAGGGGCACATAACAAGGTGCAACTGATCAATGTTTCTCTCTCATTGGTGTTTTTCTCTCTCTCCCTCTCTCTCTAAACAGTAACAGGAAACATGTCCTCAAGTGAGGATTTTTTTTAAAAAAGACCAAGCTATGATTAGAAGCTTGGAATTTTCAGCCCCATCTCCCTATTTCAACAGAGGAGAAAGGGACTATAAACGACGTTATAATCAATCATGCCTCCTTAAGCCTCCTTAAACTCCCCATCGTACAGGGTTCGTGGAGCCTTCAGGTGGGTGAACACATTCAAAGAGGGAATGTGATGCACTCCAACTTCACAGGGACAAAAGCTCCTATACTCAGGACCCTCCTAGACCTTGCCCTATATAACCCTTCATCTGGCTGTTCATCTGAATCCTTATCATATCTTTAAATAAACTGGTAAATATTAGTAAGTGTTGGACTGAGTTTTTCTATCACAACAGGACAAACTGAAGTAAAGGCCTGACAAGTACACAGGCATATTTAATGTACAACATAAAGTCAGTGTTATTATTAAGTGCAATCAGAGTACACTAAACATAGCCAAAATCTTTGGGTCAGGTACAATGTTTTATTGTGCTAATGTTTGACAATTTGGCTATCAAACAAACAAAAAAAGCCAGTTTTATCAAATTATTTTTCTCAAGATCATAAATGGAGTCAGTGAACTCAGCACAGGTAAGGTGGAACTAGTCTAACCATTCACTCCATGAAGGAAGGATCTAATTACATTTGGTCAAAGGACCAAATGTAATTTGGTCAAATGTAATTTGGACCAAATGTAATTTGGTCAAAGGACCAAATGTAATTTCAACCCCTTAACAGTTAAGGAGTAGTTACATTTATACAATCCTAAAATTATTTCAGCCCTTTGAAGGCAACCTTGAGGCTGATGTGGCCCCTGGCAAAAATGAGTTTGACACCCCAGATCTAAGCCATCAGACATGGAGTTGCCATTTTTCATTAAATTTGATAACTATGTCACATTCTGTATCTCTGAAATCAGTGTGATCAATGGCATGTCACAGTTTGGCAAGACATTAAATAACTGATGGCATCTTAGATTTGGTGAAATGTGCTGCCAGGGTTAGGTAACACACAGGTCTCACTACATTACTCCAGTGTTTCAAAACTCCTGAATGAGCTCAAAGCTGCACAGCAGAGCACACAGGCTCCTTATCATCTGGCCCCCGAGTTAATCATTCAGCCTACAACCCGCTTGCTAGATACAGTGAACCAGGAACACAGGCCCTTCCTCACAGCCCTCGACCCCCATCCCTTGCCCTTGTACATGTTCTTTTCTCAGTTCCAGCTCATCAGGTATGCCCTCTCATCTCTGAAGTACTTCCTTGAATAAGTTAATAAAGCAGAAGATAGAGACAAATTTCCAATGCAAAAGAACTTCAAATAATATGACCATACATGTCCTTAAGGAGGGGAAATATACTTCCCATGCCTTAGGTATAGGCTCTTGGACTACTGGACATAGTTAGACTATTTTCCAAAGAGTATATAATATGGGGGTGGGGGAGGGTGGAGAGAATGGAGTAACTTCACAGAGAAACCTGACAATCAGTATCTCAGCCAAGTGCTCAAGATAACCCTCAGGTCATAAATTAAGCTGATCATTTGTACCTTTGATAAAATGTGAAGTGATGAAAATGACAAAGTACCTATTAGCTCTGGGATGCCAATAACCCATAAGCCCACTCTTAGGAGAAAAACAGACAAATTCCAGTAGAAGAGCATCCTATAACATACATGACCAGTGTTCCTCAAAACTGCCAAGGTCTCCAAAAACAAGGAAAGTCTGTAAAACTGCCACAGCCAAGAGGAGCATAAGGAGATGTGGGAATTAAATGTGATGTGGTGTCCTAGATGGGATTCAGGAACAGAAAAAGTACTAAGGTAAAAACTAAGGAAACTTGAATATTATGGACTTTGGTCAATAATAATGTACCAATATTGGTTCATTAATTGTAACATTTGTGCCCTACTATAATGTAAGGTGTTAATAAAAGAGGGAAAGATTTGGGGTATATGGGGACTCTGTACTCGCCTCACAATTTTTCTGTAAATCTACAACTGTTCTAAAAAATAAGGTCTACTTTTTTAAAAACTGATTAAACTTGGGGAAATACATTCCAGGGATTATGACTTTGGCTATCAGTTCAACAGAAGGCTCCAGCAGGGGCCCTGATATTTGTTGCATGTATGAAGGGCTGACTGTCCTTCTATCATCTGAAGAAGCACAAATTGTTGTGGTATCAAAACTGAAATGTACTGAGAATTTGGAAGTGTTTGCCGCCCATCTGCTCCAAAATTGGGAGGAAAAAAACGTTAGGAAAAATACTAATGCGCTAATAGGCTGAAAGAGGGAGGAGATACATAGCTCCAAGTACCCGTGACTAAACCAGTTTATTCAGACCAAAAGGGGGGAAAAAGGAAATTAAAGAAAATACGACTTTGGTTGTGTTGAGGGACAGACAATCTGCTTGGCTCCAAGCAACCAGAGTACCATGGGGACCCGCTTCCTTCTGGCTCTGCCTACAAGGAGTATGCGTTAGGCACTTGACAGCAAGGAAGACACGCAGGCAGGTTAGGCCAGGAGGACGCGGCGGACCTCACCCTCTCCCGACCCTTCCAGACCGGGGCGCGCAAGTAACGGCCGCTTTGCTGCATTTCTCATCCTATACCCCTACTCACCGGTGCAGAGCTCCGTGCCGCAAGTCCGAGGCTGGCCGACCTTGTCTCCCAGGGTGGTTAGACCCGGGTTGTGAGGGTAACCTCCCAGTAACCTTCCAGTTCTTCCGAGCCTTCCTCCGAGATTTCTGCCGGACCAGCGCCCGGATTGGCCCCTGCTGAACACCACCTGCCAATGGGAACCTCAGACTCTTCTACGTTACTGATCATTCGGCAAGTCCCTCGGCCACTGCCGGGGGTGGGACAGCAAGCTCGAGAAAAGGAAACTGAAATCAAGCTTTCTCGCAGCCGGAGCCCCAGTGCGAGCCAGCATGGCCTAATGAGCCCTTTTGTGGGACTCTGGGATACCCGAGCCTCCTTCCCTCTGGCCATGACCCTGCACCTCCCAATTCTCAACACCCCCACCCCCACCCCCGGCTTATCAGGGTCGATGGACGACGCTTTGTGGCTAAGTGGCTCTCCCCAGATGCTCCATAAAATAGGACTCCCTGCCCCTACATGGCCTAAATTTGCTTCCCAGTTTGATCCTGCTAAGCAGGATCTTAGCAAGCAAATATTCTCAGTGGACTATTTGCAAAAATTATCATTTCTGAAGTGCCTACGATGAGTAAGGGGCTTTACATAAAAAGTCCTCAAACCAGGCCCACATTAATGTCCCCATTGGAAAGAAGGAAAACTGAGGTTCCAACAAATTAGGGGCCTGAGTATGGCTTTGTGGACCAGATGCCCTCTCAGCTCGGCATTCAGAGATCACCGAACCTGCAAAGCGGGCCGGGACTCCGGTTCCCAGGGTCCTAGGGAAGGTTTCCAGAGGCTCCCGCATCCCCAAAGCCCCTGGCATGAAAGTAACCATCTAGAAGTTCCAGGCTGCCCAACCTGCATTCTCTTCCTTCTTGCTTGCAGCCACTGCACGCAGTCGAGTGGCATACAATCCCCTTGGCAGCCGTTGCTGTATTCCAGGCACCGCCGCATTAAAATACCCGCGTCTCCCCAAGCTGGCAGGGCTCTCAGCGTTTACCCGCTTCGCTGAGCTGGGGGAAGAGGCGGTGAAGGTTCTCCAGCTCGGCCAGTTCCCAGCCTCTAAGGTTACTGGAGGGGAGATCCACCTTCTGGCTGATGTCGCTCTCCTAGGCGGGGTTAAGGAGGTAACTTGCAGATATTGGGGCTGGGGGATCTCTTTGCAACTGGGTGGGCTCACCTAAACCCCACCTGGCTTCCACTCCTCCCCCACAGGGGTGGAAGAATTTGAAGTGAATACTCGGTGCTTATTGTGTGATGATAGGGTGAGGTATTCAGAAGAAACCCATGGCCATGTTTTACACCCTGGTCTTTACCCCGGCCCTGCAGTCTTAACTCTTTGTCCAGGGTGTAACTCTCACAGTCCCTCTTCTCTAGGCAGGAAAGATTTGGACCTCACCCTATTAGCAGGAGTCTGGCAGGCTTGGGGTCTGGATGTTGTGTCAGCAACCCCTAGACTCTATAGCTTCCTGCTCTTTTAGTTGGTACTGTGGAAGAAAGCATGTTTAATATGCCCCTTAAATGGTGTTCTGCTACTAATCTGTTTTCTCCTAGCCTCTAGGAGGTACCTACCCCACCCACAGGCCATGCTGCACATCCTTCAGCAGTAGAGGTCTCTTTCCTTGCTTAAAATTCTCTCTTCCCAGACCACTTCAGAGAGACCGAACACTTGTGCAGGGCCTGAGGGATTGACATGACTGCCTTGCTTAGCTGGCTGACCTCCCTCTTGCCACCCCTCCTCAAACCCTGTGCTTCAGCTCCTCTGGTCTTGAAACACTCTGTCCTAGCCCCTTGCAATGGCTGTGCCCTCTTGTCAGTCATGTTGAAACAGGCTAGTCAGCCAGGACCAGGGACCAGGGAAACTGAGACAGATAAGTAAACAGCCAAGGAGTCTACAGCCATCCACTAAATCTAGAAATCCTATCTTCCTTAACCAAGGACACTTAGGAGTAAGTGGTTCACACTTCTCCCCAACTAG
This sequence comes from Sturnira hondurensis, assembly GCF_014824575.4. Lineage (NCBI taxonomy): Eukaryota > Metazoa > Chordata > Mammalia > Chiroptera > Phyllostomidae > Sturnira > Sturnira hondurensis. Next base: position 7,052 of record NW_028077382.1, on the reverse strand, counting down.
AAAGCACTTTAACTCACTCTACTCAGGGAGATGGCAGAAATCCAATTAGTGCCAATTGGGACAACCACATCCAAGGACAGATGAAGTTAAAGGGAATCAATCTCATTTTGGCACATCAACATAAAGATGGTAGATATTCAATTGAGAGCCTCCTCTAAAACATCCCCTAAACTCCCAGACTTTAAAAACCCTCAAAAAATGAAGGTCCCAGAACTCACTCTGCCTCTCTGAAGCATGCCCACACCATTCTTCCCTTTCAGGTGTGAATCTCCTAAACTCTAAGGGTCCCCACAAGACTTGTAACCAAGGGAGCAATGAACAGCAGCAGCTTGATGTTGGGAACCGCCCTTCCGGGTTTCAGAAACTGTAACCTCCCTATGGCTAAGGCTGAGTGAGAGACCTTTGAGACCCTAAGCCACTAAGGAGACGAAGCTTGTATCTCCATGGCAGGAGCACCACCTCCGACAACTTAACTTCACCCTGCCTGGCCCCCAGTGCATGACCAGTTAGCCAATGACGGGTAAGATTCCTTAAGGGAGGGATGACCTAAGACAGGCATGATCATGAGGGGGCCCTAAGGGAAGGACTTGGGGGGCAATGGAGAAAGAGGGTGATGGACCCTCACCCCTCGGCTTTGACATAGCCCGAGTCCTCATTCTGTCTGCTATGTCTCCTAATCTCTTGGCTGCCTTACTTCCCCTGCTCCACCTAAACCTGAAACAATATTGGAGGTGGGTGCGGCCCTGTGCTGGAAAGGGTGGATTCCCTGGGGGCAATCAGGCCTAAGGAAGAGTGTATGAAATCCTGTGAAACCTGCTTTGCTAATACCCTCAGTTTAAATGATAAGGGTCCAAGCATGAAATGAGTTTGTTTCCCCCAAACAAACTTTTTTCTGGCCCTTTAGCTATCTGACCCTGACTTAAAATAAGCCCTCAGAGTTCTTTGAATGTTATCTATTTGATTATCACTACCTGACAATGATTGATGAGCTTCCATATACAACCTGTATTCTTATGCAAATTAAAGCCAATAACAGCTTGTCAAGGCAAGGGTCAGTGCACTCTCCCCTTGAGAGAGTGGTCACACCATCCCTTTCTCTCCACAGTACTCCAGTACTCCATAGTCCATGTGAATTTGTCTTGTCTCAGCCACATCGCTGTGAACACTGCTTGCCAGTGACCACATCAGCTTGTCCTGGGCTAACCCCTTGAATCTCTCTCCAAGTCCCCCCTTTCTCTGACTTCTCAGTGAACCAAAGCAGCTTAGCCTCAGCTCATTTCTTTCCTATAATAGTTCTAGAAAGACAAAGCATCCCCACCTAGGCGCTCCTGTTGCTTCTCCTATCTTAAACCCCTGTTTCACTGTCCCCACCTTTAATAAACATACTCTCAAAATCATTTGGACTTGTATTGTGAAATCTTTCCTGCACCAACTCAAGAACCCACCCACCACCAGCCCACCTGAGGCAGACCTGCTCTCAGCTGGTCTCCTGTCTGGTAACTTTGTCTCTGTTCAACTAGCACCTCAGTTAGGGCTTCTTCTACCCTCCTCTAAATCAGTTCCCCATAAAGCATCATTCTGTTTCACTTTTTGCATTCACTTGTTATCATTTGAAAGAATCATTTCTCTATTCATGTGTTTATTTCACACACACCCCTTCCTCCCACAATGTAAACCATGTGAGAATAGAGACTACATTGCCTGCTTTCTGTGCACCTGGCTGTCAAAAAATATATGTTGAATAAAGGAGCTCTTCTAGAAAATTTCTGGAACTCCCACCACAGTGTTACTGGACTGGTTTCACGCCAAGATCTGGCCCTGCCCTGACACACTCCAAGACCTTTTGTGTGTCAGGGGACCTCCAGGCTCTTGACTTGCCCCACAAATGTTTTAAGAATGAGTCACAGTGAGAACAAAAGCAAGTTTTATTTAGGTAGAGAAAAAGAAAGAGCCTAGGAGGTAAGTTCCTGGAGACAAGATCAGAAGTTTAGCCTGGACTGGCGGGCACTGCCCGTTACTCCCCGGTTGCAAGTCTCATTGTAACAGGGCACAGCCAGGAGGGGGGCCCCAGAAAAGAATTTGGAATGGGGTTCAGAGCTCAGGGTGTCCAGGAAATATTAAGATGTCCTCCCCCTCCCAGGGGGGAGGGACAAATGGAGTAGGGCCATTGAGAGCTGTTTTGCATAGCAACAGGTTCACAGCTAACTTCTGGAATGGTCATTTAACATATCTATAACCTTTAACTGGTTTCACAGATATGTTAAATAGCTGTGGCCATGCTCTTGGGGCAGGTCCCCCCAAGTTACAGCGCCTGCGTGAGAGCTTGAAGTTGATTGGCTCCATGCCATGGGGGCCATACCTGCCCAGACTAATGATGGCAGCCCAGTAACCTTGTAATAATACAGAAATACTGGCAGGTGTAACTGATTGTGGGAGGAGTCGGAAATGGGGCTGCAAAGGAAGATGGGTGTGGGGATTTAAACCCAGATGCGGCAGCCCTTATGGAGAGAAAGCCATGCGGTTTGGGGGCAGAGTGAGAAACTCCTCCTGCCCAGGTGAAAGGAGAGAGCCACACAGTTTCAACAGAGTTAAGATCCCCTCTTAGCCAGGTGAAAGGGAAGACCACGCAGCTTTGCCAGAATGGAGATCCCTGCGGCCAGGTGAAGAAGAAAGAGTGCGTGGAGTGCGGCTTTGATAGAAGAGGCCCACGCGGCTTTGGGGTGCTCCCTTTGGCCGAGTGGCCTGGAAAGCGGGAGAGATTTTGACTGGAACTTGGTACAAAGAACTCTTGCCAGTGAAAGGTGCCGCATGACTTTGGATTAACTGGAGATCCTGCCTGGACAGGCGACACAGCTCACAGTGCCAGTGACCTGGAAAAACGGATGTGTGCTCTTTTCCTGATTTACGGTATCCGGAGTTGCGACAGTGGGAGAAGGGAGCGCTGTGTGTGTGTGGGTGTAGGTGTATACCCTTAAAGACTTTAATATTTTAATGAAGGCATTACACCTAAATGGCATTAAATAAACATTTTGTTTCCTTTTCACAAATCTCTGGCATTGAGAGATGTCTTTCCAATTGGCGGCGAACAGAAGAGCCCAATAGATATTAGTATACTGTCCTTGGGAGGGGCCTCTGTTTTCTGTAGCAATTTTTTGGCATCCCTCGGTGGGCCAAGTATTGCTCCCCACCCTCGGACCTCTTCTTCGGTAACAATTCTACTTGGGATTTTCCTGTAACTTCTTTCTATCCTGCCTCAACACTACACCTTGATTGATGCAGTTTCTCAAGTCCAAGTAAGGGCAGTGGAAATGGGGACTCCAAAACTGACAGACTAAGGCAGGCCTAGAAGAAATGGAAAATCACCAGGTAGGAACACTGTACCATGGGAAAATGCCTGCCTGGGAAACTGCCTGCTGACCCTACCCAGGACAAACAGATACCTGGCTAAGACTTGGGTCTGGGGTCAGTCTCTCTGGCATAATAGGATGCAACTTTAACTTGAGCCTGACAAGATGTATCAAGAATAATGGTCAGCAGAAATGGCACCCAGCAACCAGCTCTAGCCAATCAGACTCTGACACCCCAACCAGTTACCTTTCGTGGGTTTTTGTGCTTAAAAACCCTGCCCTAAGAACAACCAAGCAGCCCTGGCTGGTGTGGCTCAGTGGATTGAGCGCGGGACTGCAAACCAGAGTATCGCGGTTCGATTCCCAGTCAGGGCACATGCCTGGGTTGCAGGCTGTTGCATTCACCAACCGCGAGAACAAATGCCGGAGACTTTCGGGGTTCCAAAGATGTTACTTTATTGGCCAAGTTTAACCTGCGCAGGGGCGAACTCTCCAAAGTATCCGGAGATGCGGTGCCCACAAGGGCTGCAAATGAGAGTCGCGCCAAACGCTTACAGGCTTAGGGTTTTATGGAGGCGCGCAAGCAAGCTGGATACAGAAGCAGATGTGGCGGTTAGCGGTTGGCTCAGGGGCACAATAGGGTTACTGATTATTGGTGAGTTAACTCGTGCACTGGCTCGTGCTCCTTTACCTGATTGGTCAGTTGAGCTCGTGCACAGGGGCAAAATTTCCCTCCCTAGTGACTGTCCAGATGGCTATCTGCCTGACTAACCTTTGCTCTTAAACCACATCCTGGAACACACCCTGCTCTTCGGGCGTGTCCCGGAGCCTCTTTGCGTTAGTTAGTAAAACACCTTTTGCTTCCTTACAGCTATGTTCTGGCTAGTTCCCCTTTGCCCTCAACACAGGCCAGGTCCCAGCAGGGGACGCATGACAGGCAACCCATACATTGATATTTCTCTCCCTCTCTCCTTCCCTTCCCCTCTAAAAATAAATAAATACAATCTTAAAAAAAAAAAAAAACAACCAAACAAGTCTTAACCCTCCTTGGTTAGCTCCCCAACCTCCCTAGGTTGGTTCCACTTTTCCCTCTTATTCCCAGCTAATAAACCCTGCTCCCTAGCTCACTAGGGAGCTACATCTGTCTGGTTTCTTAAGCAACTCCAACCTAACAAAAGCTCTGTAGTCACAGGAAGTTCTATTGCAGTACACAGTGGTAACCGTCCCTGTAGCTACTCGGGGCTCAGATGCACTAGCCCTTAAGATTCTCAGAGCAGAGCCAAAATTCCTTCCTCTAGCTCACCAGACCAACAATTGTACCAGATGGAGCCCAGAGCAGTATATGGTGCTGGTTAGGAATTTGGCTTTGGAGTCAGGTCTCCGCTGAATTTTGACATGGGCGGAATCCTCCACTCTACCACTTCTGTGTGATTTTGGACAGTTGCTAAGCCTCCATGTGTCACAGGTTTTTTCACTGCAAAATAGAGATGATAATTATACCAACTTCATACAACTATTGTGAAAATTAAGTGAGAATACTTTCGAAGTCTTAGGAACAGTGAATAAGTGTTGACTAGGTCAAAGGGTATGATATAATTACTCATATTGGGAATCAAGATCTTAAATCAAGCAAAAAGATTTAGTACTGTCAAAATTTAGGATAGACTTCAACTATGACAGAAATCAGGAGGGCCTATGGGAGGAGCTTTCATATGCTATGTCATCAGAAATCCCTACAGAACAACCCTATTTAAAACATAGCTTTATGGTTATAACAACACTTCTCATACACATCTTCTTCCCATCTGAAAAGGAACTTCCTTCTTTTTGCTCTCATGACTCCCATGTAGCCTGCCATAACTACAATACCAGACTGAAATGCTTCATCCCTCTTATAGGGAACCGATCAGCATGGCAATGGCAAATGTAACCCAGTATTGATCTGGAAAACCAATCAAGGCAAGGCAGCACACAGGAGCCAGGTGTGCAGATCGGCTTTCCCATGGGGAATCAGGACTGCATTGTACCTAGACTGCTATGAGACTTGCTTTTCCTAAAACTCCCTCACCCTGAGTTAAGACTGCAGGTGTTTAATGTATATCTCTGAAGCAACTCTCTGAAGTCTGTACTAAGATGTCCCAAGGATGAAATGTAACCGAATCAATCATTTTTATCAGTCCCTTGCTTTTGCAACTTTTTTCCTTTTTTTTTTTTGTTATTTGTAAGAAGTAATCACTTAACTAAATCTAGAAATAATGAGAACCCTTCTTTGATGTAACGTGACTGGACAGCAATAAAAGCCGGTCCAGGCAAGGGTCAGGGTGCTCTCCTCTTAACAGTGACTGTGTCATCCCTTTTTGGATCTCCACAGGACTCAGTAGTCCATGTGAATTTGTGTACCGCATCCACAACACAGACTCCAGAGGGCCTGAGTCTGCATCATCTGGTGCCTGACCAGGGACCCAGAGGCTATGAGCCACTGTTGTGGACAACACACCAACTTGGTTGGAGTATGCATGCACCAGCACAGGTAAGGGCCGACAACACTGAGTGCTTTTTCATAAAGTTGTAAAGTGCGCTGGATTTCAGAGAAGAAGGGTATTTTTCCAAAATTGCTCTGTCTTGCAACCACACTCTGTGTAGTAAGCAGAAGCCTTGCTCTCTCTCTATGGTGATTGCCACACTTCAAGGGCATAGGTTGGGTAGTTAAGAGCCACAAGGGCACCTGCTGCTGAAAGTCACCCATGAAAAGATAAGTTGGACGTGGACCAGGACAGAGCACTAGGTGTCCTGCCAACTGCAAGCAAAAGCCCATAGAACAAGAGACACACTGTAAAAACACTCACAAGCTCATCCCCATGGCACAATCCTCAATCAGGTTTTAGGCTTGGGAGCAAGAGCAATGAATTTTCCTTTCAATTAGCTTTAATAATACAAGTGCCTCAGTGCATTCTTTCTTTAAAAGCTGCTTCTCTAGCAGCTCTTTTGATTTTTGCCTTTTCCCTCTGCCTGCCTTAAATAGAAAAGCAGATAGTAAATGAGTGTTTTGGTTTCAACTGGACTCCAAAGATTGTTTTTAGAATTCAGTGTTAGTTACAGGGTTATTTATGAGTGTTTCCGCTTCTTGCTGAGCTCCTCCCACTTATAGGGGAGGAATAAGAGGCATTCCTCCCTCTGGCTTGAGATCTCAGGAGTTCCTACGTGGGTAGGGGCCTTGCAGAGGTGTCTGGGGTCAATTCCCAAGATGTGCAGGGGCCTCACAGGGAGTTCCAATCATAGTAATTTAACTCTTGCCAATATAAAAGTTGGTCACCTAGCACTTCCAGCCCCCCTTGCAGTGTTTTACACTTGGGGGAGAACCTGAGACCCATAAGCGGGGCTAAGGTACCCAGAATATTCGGCAGCCCTCCCTGACAGCCTTTCACCAACAGCACATTTTTAACCCACTATACTATATCCTCCAACACCTAGCTAGCTAGAATTCAACTCAAGCGGCAGAGTTTGAAAGGACAAAATCGAAAGTAAAAGGGGTCCCTTTAATAACAAGAATGGGCTCTGGTTTATCTAAAGAGCAGGAAGTTTACCTGCATATGTTACAGCAGCTCCTCTGGGCAGCAGGATGTACAGTGAAGAAACAGCATCTCATTCAGCTTTTATAAACAATAAAGGAATATTACCCTGCTTTTCCTGATAAGGGAACCTTAG
>NW_028077381.1:0-670 GCF_014824575.4 Sturnira hondurensis | reverse complement strand
CTACTTTGTTCTTCTTTCTCAAAATTGCAGCTGCTATTCGGGGTCTTTTGTTCTATGTCTGTGAAATATGCCATTGGTACTTTAATAGGTATAGTATTGAATCTGTAAATTGCTTTGGGTAGTATGGTATCACCGTTAACAGGAATCTAAACAACAAAACAAGCAAGCAAGCAAAATATGACCAAAGACACTCAAATACGGAACAGGTTGACAGAGTCCAGAGGGGAGAGAATCATAGGGGAAAAGGGGGTGGACTCACATGAATAAGTATAAAGGCCACATGGACAATAACTATGGTGGGGGGCGGAAATAGGAGGAAGGTGGGGAACACTGGGGGGCCGGGCTGGAAGTATAAGACAGAAAACTGTACTTGAACAAGAATTAAATAAAATTAAAGATAAAATTAAAAAAAAAAACAAAAAAAATAAACCCTACATTTTTTGAATATGTGTAAAGCTATTTTTATTTAACTCTTGTTCAAGTACAGTTTTCTTTCTTGAATTCCCAGCCCTGCCTCGCCCCCCAGTGCTCCCCACCTCCCTCCCATCTCTGCCCCCCAACTTAGTTATTCTCCATGTGTCCCTGATACTTGTTCATGTGAGTCCTTCCCCTTTTCCTCTGTGATTCTCTCCCCTCTCCCCTCTGGACAATGTCAGAACGTTCTGTATTT
>NW_028077380.1:0-1314 GCF_014824575.4 Sturnira hondurensis | reverse complement strand
ACCCTGAAACACCAATCCAAACGAACCTATGCACCCCAATATTCATAGCAGCACAATGTACAATAGCCAAGTGCTGGAAGCAACCTAGGTGCCCATCAGTAAATGAATGGATTGAAAAACCGTGGTACATTTACACAATGGCATTCTATGCAGCAGAAAGAAAGGAGTTCCTACCCTTTACAAGAGCATGGATGGAACAGGAAACCATTATGCTGAGGCAGTGAAAGACAAACACCATACAATCACACCTTTAACAGGAACCTAAACAACAAAACAAACAAGCAAGCAAAATATAACCAAAGACACTGAAATAGAGAACAGACTGACAGTGACCAGAGGGGAGACAGCAGGGAATTTCAGGGAAAAGGGGAAAGAAGGGAACAAGCAACAAGCAACAAGTATACAGGACACATGGACAAAAACGAAGGGGGGTGGAAATGGGAGGGAGGTGGGGAGCACTGATGTGGTGGGCAGGAATGGGAGTAAAAGACAGAAAACTGTAATTGAAAACTGTTATAAAGATAATAAGCTATATTTTATACTAAATGTTTTTAAGGTTTTATAGGATCTATTGTGGTTCCTGGTCCATCTTGAATGTACTAATGTGGTTGTAATGGGAAAAATATGGTTTCAATTTCAAGTTTTTCATTTTTGTCATATTATGTGTTAAGTCTTTTTTGGGAATGTCTATTCTAATTCATATCGGCCAATTGTACCACCTCATTGTTTTAATTACCATGATTACATAATACATTCTGATAAGTGGCAGGGCAATTGCTTCTTCTCTGTTCTTCTTCAGGATTATCTAAGATATCCTTTTCCTTTCTTTCTTCCATATCAATTTATAACAAACTTGTTCAGTTTAATTTTTGAAAAGCTTTCTGGGGATTTAATTGGGATTGCATTAAGTCTAAAACTAACCATGTTAAGCACTACTTGTATTTAGAAACATGGGAGAGATACTGTCTCTAATATCTTTTAGTAAAGCTTTCTCCCAACTGCTATTTTTGGAGCAATGTCAGGGTCATATACAATATTTACAAGAGTGACAAAGCAATGTTTGCCTACCCTCTACACACTTGTTTCAGCTCTCCATAGTAGTTTTAACACGTTCATTTATTCTGAACCACACAAGAGTAACTTACTTTCAAATGATGAAATTCCACCTCTAAATATTTCTGCATATAATTTCCAAATACAAAGTCTTCTCTATGAGCTCAACATAATGACCACATTCAGGAAGTTGGACACTGGTACAGTAATATGCTGTAATAGACAGTCTGTATTAAAAATTCTCCAATTGTTCCTCAATGT
>NW_028077379.1:0-615 GCF_014824575.4 Sturnira hondurensis | reverse complement strand
AACAGGTATTGGTAGGCTCTGGGCCAGAGTTGGGGGGCACTGCCTTTGAGAGTGGTGTGGTCCAGGCCTTGCTTCGGCCTAACCGTGTACCGCCGCCCAGACAGGACAGCTGGAGTCTCTGCTCTCGGGGTTCACCGAGGAGGAGGAGCAGCAGATGACGAGGATGCTGCAGAGAATGGATGTCCTGGCCAAGGTCGAGGGCCTGGGATGTGCCCGGGGGCTGGGGGCACCTGCCTCTCCTGAGACCCTGACANCCTTGCTGCGGCCTGACCGTGTACCGCCGCCCAGACAGGACAGCTGGAGTCTCTGCTCTCGGGGTTTACCGAGGAGGAGGAGCAGCAGATGACGAGGATGCTGCAGAGAATGGATGTCCTGGTCAAGGTCGAGGGCCTGGGATGTGCCCGGGGGCTGGGGGGCACCTGCCTCTCCTGAGCCCCTGACAAACCCTCTCTCCCACCCCTGACCTCTAAGAAAGCCTCGGAGGTGGGGGTGTGGCTGATGTTGGATGCTGAGCAGACCTACTTCCAGCCGGCCATCAGCTGCCTTGTGCTGGAAATGCAGATCAAGTTCAACATGGAGAAGCCTCTCGTTTTCCACACATACCAGTGCTACCTC
>NW_028077378.1:0-501 GCF_014824575.4 Sturnira hondurensis | reverse complement strand
AGTCAATCTAAGGGTTCCCTGTGTGAGTTCCAGAAAAGCGGACTTAAGGATCCTAAGTGATCCAGATTACTCTTAGTATATTTATACAAATAAACAGGCAACACCAAAAGTAGGATCCAAAGTAGTCCCTATAATAACAGTGAAGGTAATCTTAAGGAGAAAAATTACAGTTCAAGGAAAATCACAATGCTCAGTACTAGACATCAGAATGGCACAGCTAACTGTCTTGAAAGTTTGTTTTCATTAAAGAGTTGAAACCAGGTTTATAATGTCACTAAAGATGTACAGTTTACAGGTTCGAAGGACCTTGCAATAGAATGTCTTCCCAAAAGACCGTCTCACAGGCGCAGAGACTGGTTTGGGGATTGTTGTGTGAATTAACCTGTGTGTTCTTCTGTTTTCCTAGGGTGTATGCCTATGACCTGCGTATGCCTATAAGTGATTGGTTACAATATAGGCCTCATTTAAGGAGCCCATCTTCCTCATCGCCCCAGCTAAGAC
>NW_028077377.1:0-1022 GCF_014824575.4 Sturnira hondurensis | reverse complement strand
TCTCCCATTCTGTGGGTTGTCTTTTTATTTTGCCGATGATTTCCTTTTTTTAATATACTTTATTCATTTTGCCATTACAGTTGTCCCATTCCCCCTTCACTCCCCTCCCCCTGCACACCCCTCCCCCATTTCCCCCCCTTCATTCACGTCCATCTGTCACAAGTTCTTTAGATTCTGTATTTCCCATAGTATTCCTGCCCCCCGTCTATTTTCTACCTACTGTCTATGTTACTTATTCTCTGCACCTTCTCCCCCCTTCTCCTGCTCCCACTCCCCTGTTGCTAACCCACCATGTGATCTCCATTTCTATGGTTCCGCTCCAAATCTAACTATCCTCTTAGTTTGCTTTTGTTTTAGGTGTGGTTGTTAATAACTGTGAGCTTGCTGTCCTTTCACTGTTCCTATTTTTTATCTTCTTTTTCTTAGATAAGTCCCTTCAACATGTCATATAATGAGGGCTTGGTGAAAATGAACTCCTTGAATTTGATCTTATCTGAGAAGCACTTTATCTGTCCTACCATTCTAAATAAAAGCTTTGCTGGATAGAGCAATCTTGGATCGAGGTCTTTGGATTTTATCTGTCCTTCCATTCTAAATGAAAGTTTTGCTGGATAAAGCAATCTTGGCTGTAGGTCTTTGGATTTCATGACTTGGAATACTTCTTTCTAGCCCCTTCTTGCCTGTAAGGTCTCTTTTGAGAAATCCACTGACAGTCTAAAGGGCACTCCTTTGTAGGTGACTGTCCCTTATCTCTTGATGCTTCTAGAATTCTCTCCTTCATTTTAATCTTGGCTAATGTAATTATGATGTGCCTTGGAGTGTTCTTCCTTGGGTCCAACTTCTTTGGCACTCTCTGAGCTTCCTGGACTTCCTGGAGGTCTATTTCCTTTGCCAGACTGGAGAAGTTCTCCTTTATTATTTGTTCAAATAAGTTTTCCACTTGTTGCTCTTCTTTTCCCCTTCTGGTACCCCTATAATTTGGATGTTGGAATGTTTAAAGGTGTCCTGGAGGTTCCTAAGCC
>NW_028077376.1:0-785 GCF_014824575.4 Sturnira hondurensis | reverse complement strand
CATCAGAGAGATGCAAATTAAAACCACAATGAAATACCACTTCACACAGGTCAGAATGGCCATCATAAACAATGCAACAAACAACAAGTGCTGGCTAGGTTATGGGAAAAAAGGAACCCTAGTGCACTGTTGGTGGGATTGCAGACTGGTACAACCACTATGGAAAAACAGTATGTAAATTCCTCAGAAAACTAAGAATGGATCTGCCTTTTGACCTGGCAATTCCACTACTAGGGTTATATCCTAAGAACTCTGAAACCCACACCTTTATAGTTAATTAATATTTGACAGAGGAAGCAAGCACATACAATGAACTAAAGATAGTCTTTTCAATAAATGTTGTTGGGAAAATTGAACAGATACATGAAGAAAAATGAAACTAGACTACCTTCATACACCACACACAAGAATAAATTCAAAATGGATCAAAGACTTAAACATTAGACCCAAAACCATAAAAATCATAGAAGAAAACATAGGCAGCAAAATCTCAGACATTTCTCGTAGCAATACTTTATTGGATGTATCTCCCCAGGCAAGGGAAACAAAAGAAAAAATAAACAAATGGGACCACATCAAACTAAAAATTTTAGTGCTGCAAAGGTTTTCATCAAAAAAATAAAAAAGACAACTCACGGAACAGAACATATTCACTGATACCTCTGATAAGGGGTTAATATCCAAATTTTTTTAAAAACTTAAAGAACTCGCTTTCTGGGGGAAGATGGCGGCAGAGTAGGACAAAGGATTCCGCTTCTCTCCACGCGCCGGAGAAGGACCTGGCT
>NW_028077375.1:0-1504 GCF_014824575.4 Sturnira hondurensis | reverse complement strand
TTGCGAAGACGGAGGAAGATCGAGATTGGCAGCAAATGTTCACGAGACAGGCGTTACTATGAATGGATTGACTATGGGTAATTTTACCCATAGACAGGGTTGACTATGTAATGGATTTGCCTTTTCTGGATACTTCATACAAAAGGAATCATATGATGTGTGGCCTTTGAAGTCTGGTTTCTTTCACTTAGCATAATGTTTTCAAGGTTTCAGGGTTTTTAATTTATGTACCCCTAGGTGCAATAGCCACAGGAAGCCACAGGCAAAAGTGGCAGGTTAGGGCTTTACTGGACTCCTAAGATGGTTGTGGATGAAGGATCTAGTATAATGCGTTGTTGTCGTTGTTTTAAGTCCTGTTTCTTTTCTGCGGAGAAACACTGCCTGCTCTGAGATAAGAAATTTCAATCAGGCTGACAGTGGGGGGACTCCTCCCCTTCCTAAATGGCCGCCGGGACCATCTACGGCCAGTCTACTTGCTGGGTGGCGAAGGCACTGGTAAGGCTGCAGTCAGGAATTTTACCCACCCAGTTAATCTGCGCTTGTTCCCTGGCCACAGGATTTTGGAGTCAGAAGCAACTCGAGTCCACCTTTGGTCATTGCCTAGGCTTGAGCACCTTCCTCTTCTGAGTCTGTCTCATCTGGGAAATGGGATCGATGCTCACCTGGCAGGTGTTTGCGAAGACGGAGGAAGATCGAGATTGGCAGCAAATGTTCACGAGACAGGCATTACTTGTCTCCCGCTCATTTTCACTTATTTTTGAAATTCCCCAACTCAAATGCTCTTTAAAGAGAGGTTCTTTCATGGTTAATTTCCCTCGTGACTTTTTAAAAACACGTGCCATAAAATTGACCCTTTCAGCCTTTCAAAATGTATCGGTATGGGGGGCGGGTGCATGCAGCGCCTCCACAGTGCTGTGGAACCATCATTGCTGTCTAGTTCCAGAACATTTCGTCACCCCCAAAGGGACGCTCATACCCGCTCAGCAGTCCCCCTCCATCCCCTCGACCCCCAACTGCTAATCTACTTTCTGTGTAATGGATTTGCCTTTTCTGGATACTTCATACAAAAGGAATCATACGATGTGTGGCCTTTGAAGTCTGGTTTCTTTCACTTAGCATAATGTTTTCAAGGTTTCAGGGTTTTTAATTTATGTACCCCTAGGTGCAATAGCCACAGGAAGAATTGGGGGAGGGAAAAGAATGCAAAGAGGGTCCTCTCCAAATGGTGGGCAGCAGCAGCACCATCTTTGTAGAAGGATAAGCCACCTGAGCCATACAAGGGCAGAGAGAAAACAGGAGTAGGAAAGATACCAAAACATGTATTTCTAAATCAGCTTCTGCTGAAACGACTTCCCTTCTCTTAACGTCCCGGCTCCTTCCGCACATTGACCCCCTTCCCTCTCTCGAACCTCCCCGGTTCCCTTTCTCCACCTTCTGTTCCTACCCGCCCCCCACCCCAACTCTTCCTTCTATTCCTTACTTCTGCCTCTTTATTTTTCCTCCT
>NW_028077374.1:0-721 GCF_014824575.4 Sturnira hondurensis | reverse complement strand
GAGGCTGGAAAGAAGTATTCCAAGTCATGAAATCCAAAGACCTACATCCAAATTGCTCTATCTAGCAAAGCTTTCATTTAGAATGGAAGGGCAGATAAAGTGCTTCTCAAATAAGGTCAAGTTCAAGGAGTTCCTCATCACCAAGCTCTTATTATATGAAATGTTAAAGGGAATTATCTAAGAAAAAGTAGTTAAAAATATGAACAGTGAAAGAACAGCAAACTCACAGTTATTAACAACCACACCTAAAAAAAAAAGCAAACTAAGCAGACAGCTAGAACAAGAGTGGAGCCACAGAAATGGAGATCACATGGAGGGTTAGCAACAGGGGACTGGGAGGAGGAGAAGGGGAGAGAAGGTACAGAGAATAAGTAGCATAGATGGTGGGGAGAAAATAGACAGAGGGAGGGCAAGAGTAGTGTGGGAAATGTAGAAGCTAAAGAACTTATGACACATGGACATGAACTAAAGGAGGGGAATGGTGGGGGAGGGGTGTGCAGGGTAGAGGGGAATGAAGGGGGGAAAATAGAATAACTGTAATGGCATAATCAACAAAATACATTTAAGAAAGCAAAAAAAACCCCACCAAAATACAAAACACTGGTAATCAGGATGCACATAGAAATGATTCAGTATGGCTGCAAAATAAAGGCTACGCAAAAGTAAAATAAATATATACAGGCAACCAACAGTGAACTCAAATCAATGATTTGGAGCACAA
>NW_028077373.1:0-540 GCF_014824575.4 Sturnira hondurensis | reverse complement strand
AATGTACCATAGCTTTTGGATCCATTCATTTACTGATGGGCATCTAGGTTGCCTCCAACTCTTGGCTATTGTAAATTGTGCTGCAATGAACATCAGGGTGCATAGGTTCCTTTGGATGGGTGTCTCAGGGTTCTTAGGATATACTCCTAACAGTGGAATTGCTGGGTCAAATCATCTCATTCTTGACATACATTTAATAAGACATTTGCACCTACGTGAGCTGCAGCAAGAGTTCCCAAATTGCGTTATAATTACAATTTCTTAGAGAATGTAAAAGAATGATTCATAAACTTGGGCCCCACCCTAAACCTATGGAATCCATACTGTATTTTGAGAAGAAGGGCCAGGGCATCTGTAGTTTTAACAAACCTCAGGTAATTTCAGTATATACAGGTTGGGGATTTACTAACTGCCCCAGGAGTCAATAGGGGCTTTGACATGTCCTCTCCAGCAGTAAATGTGTTCAAGTATTGTTGCTCATGCAGGTTTTTTTTTTTTCCAGGAATGACCGCTCCTTCATATGCCCTGCAGAAGGTTGTG
>NW_028077372.1:0-2681 GCF_014824575.4 Sturnira hondurensis | reverse complement strand
TATGGGCCAATCTATAAGAATTCCTTATATTTCTATGTGCTTTCTTCCTTTGAATTCTCACAATCAAATGTTTCTACAGTTCTGGGCCAACTTATGCTATATTCTATGAGAGATTCAGCTATTATTTAGGCCACTCAAATATGTCAAAGGTTGCACTCAAAATTGTTGTCAAGACATCAAAAATTAATTGTAATCTAGTGTTGTTTTTTCCAGCTATTTTGAGATATAATGAACAACATTGTGTGTTTCAATGTGATTCACATCACATTGTGATAACATTGTGTTTCAAGTATACAATGTGATGATTTCATATATTGTATATATACCAAAATGATTACTACGATGTTAGTTAACACATTTACCACCTCACGTAGTTATAATTTTGTGTTGAGAACTTTTCAGATTTACTCTCAGGACCTGTCAGATTAACTCTAGTCACAGTACCGTATCCCACACCCCCCGAAATTATTCCTCTTATAGCTGGAACCTAAGGACACACACAGGTAGGACACACTCTGGCCCCTTAGGAGCTGAAGACTAAAGCATCAGGTCACAGGACAGGGACATTTGTCTTTTTGCTGGGAATAAAGTTTCTTTCTTTCTTTTCCTTTTTTTAAATTGATTTGAGGGAGCGAGAGGGAGGGAGGGAGGGAGGGAAGGAGGGCCAGAGGGGGAGAGAAAGACATCAATTTGTTGACCAACGCATTCACACCTTCATTGGTTGATTCCTGCATGTGCCCTGACTGGGGATGAAACCCACAACCTTGGCACATAGGGACAATGCTCTAACCAACTGAGCTTCCTGGCCAGGGCTTGGGAGTAAAGTTTTTATAAACTTATTTCAAACGTGGCCATTTAGTTCATCTCTCGCTTAGATTTTGAGTCCGCTGAAGGCTGTCAACGTGTCGCACATTCTCAGGACGGGTCTCCATCAAGCGAGGGCGAGGGCGCAGATAGTTATGGGACGAGCACTATACTGGCGCGCATGCGCACTCTCTGGCTTTCTTGCCGCGGGTCCCACTGCCAAATCTTTCCGACCCAGCCTGCCAACCCATTTCCCACGTCCGCGCCCACAGGGCCTCCAACATCTAAGACCCAGGCGTGTTCCGGACACCGCTTGGCCCAAGTCACCTCCGGAGCAGGGTCAGTTGATTTCTTAGGACTCTGACAAGGAGACCAGAGCAGAAAAGCCTGGGAGGGAGCTGTGTGGACTACATTTCCCATAATGCCCCGGGAGACCTTCCGTTTTCTACCTGGGTGAGGGTACTTCGGAGGTGCCCTTACCTAGACTGTAATACGCGAAATCCTCTTATTTAAATATTCGGCAGAGATTGAAGATAAAGAATATGTAAAATGGAGTTACTTTAGCCAAGCTGCTAAAACTATTAATATTATGAAGGAAAGAGTTCATGTTTATTCTAACTAGCCTGGGAACTAAAAATCAATTAGGACTTTGCTGCCCATTCTCTACGTGTATTAAAATGCTTTTCTCTGTTTTTTTTTCCCCCAGCCTTTCCATTCCTTAGTATCCTGTGTAATTTTCCATGGTCTGTATCCTAATTTATTAATTTTCTGTTGTTCAATCTCCAGCCAAACTCATGCAATATGAACTCATCCAAACTAAGGATGATTATGTTTTTGACATGTAGAATCTACGTGTTCCCTTTTCAAGTCTTCTTTGTCATTTTATTTAGGTTCCTCTTACGTTCACATGTAGACAAGTTGTGAAAATAATAGTTTACAATAGTTCTTTATAGTTTACAATAATATTACTCTCTGAGAGTAATATTTCAGCATTGCATTATCTGGAAGATTGTTCCTGTAGGTTCTCACTTGCAGTCCCTCATACCTTCGTCTGTTTTTTTTTAATTTATTTATCTTTAGATGGGAAGAGAAGGAGAGAGGAAGAGAAATATCAATGTATGGTTGCCTTTCGTGCGTCCCCTGCTGGGAACTGGCCTGCAACCCTGGCATGTGCCCTGACTGGGAATCAAACCGTGATCGTGTGGTTCGCAGGCCCGTGCTCAATCCACTGAGCTACACCAGCCAGGGCCCTGTTTGTTTTTTTTAAAATATATTTTATTGGTTATGCCATTACAGTTGTTCCAGTCTCCCTTCACTCCCTTCCACCCTCCACACCCCTCCCCCACCATTGCCCCCCTTTCCTTCATGTCCATGTGTCACAAGTTCTTTAGATTCTATATTTCCCATACTATTCTTGCCCTCTCCCTGTCTATTTTCTACCTACTGTCAATGCTACTTGTTCTCTGTACCTTCCCGCCCTTCTCCTCCTCTCACTCCCCTGTTACTAACTCTCCATGTATCTCCACTTCTATGGTTCCACTCTCAATCTAGTTGTCCTCTTAGTTTGCTTTTTCTTTTTCTTTTAGGTTTTATTTATTTATCTTTAGAGGGGAAGGGAAGGAGAGAAGGAGAGAAACATCAATGTATGGTTGCCTCTGGTGCATCCCCCGCCGGGAACTGGCCTGCAACCCAGGCATGTGCCCTGACTGGGAATCGAACCTCGATCACCTGGTTCGCAGGCCCGCGCTCTATCCACTGAGCTACACCAGCCCGGGCTAGTTTGCTTTTTTTTTTAGGTGTGGTTAATAACTGTGAGTTTGCTGTGCTTTCACTGTTCATATTTTTTATCTTCTTTTTCTTAGATAAGTCCCTTTAAC
>NW_028077371.1:0-936 GCF_014824575.4 Sturnira hondurensis | reverse complement strand
CCAGCTGTCGTGGAGGACGGACCAGCTGGAGCCCTGCTGGTGAAACCTAACTCGGGGCGGGCCGCTTGAAAGTCATTCAGGGCATCTCCATCCCGCTCACCGACAAGCACCCTCCAGAAGTGCACGTGAGTGTCCAGGAGACCCAGGTAAGGGCATTCACAGCGACCCTTTTTTCACAGGACACAGCCTGATGCCCGGTGACAGCACGGCACGGACACACTGTGCGGCAGTTCTGAGCTGGAGGCTGCTTGGCCCGAGAGAAAAGAAACCAAAAACACACGCAGCATGTGAACGATACTCACAGACAATGTCAAGCAGAAGAGGCCAGACACAAGTGTCTGCATAGTTCTAGACACATGAAGTTCAAAATCCAGCGAGACTGGCCTGAGCTATTGGAAGTCACGAAGGGAACCTGAAGGGTTTCTTTTCTTCTTTTTTTTAGATTTTATTTATTTATCTTTAGAGGGGAAGGGAAGGAGAGAAATATCAATGTATGGTTGCTTCTGGTGTGTCCCCTGCCGGGAACTGGCCTGCAACCCAGGCATGTGCCCTGACTGGGAATCGAACCGTGATCACAGGCCCACACTCAATCCACTGAGCTACACCAGCCAGGGCTCTGGAGGGTTTCTGAGGGCCTATTAATGTTCTGCTTCTTGATCTGGTGCAGATTAGACAGATGTGAAATTTGTGAAATGCACTGAGCGCTTTTCTGTACTTATATATCCGCTTATAACATGTATGGAAAAAAACACGAATGGCTTTTTTTTTTATCCTCGCCGAGTATATTTTTTCATTGCTTTTATGGAGTGGGGTTGGGGGCAGAGAGAAATATGAAAGACAAACATCCATTACCTTCTCATCCATGCCCCAACTGGGAATTGAACCCGAAATCTGGATATGTACCCTGGCTGGGAATTGAACCTGCAACCCTTTGGT
>NW_028077370.1:0-785 GCF_014824575.4 Sturnira hondurensis | reverse complement strand
CCTTGGGTCCAACTTCTTTGGGACTCTCTGAGCCTCCTGGACTTCCTGGGAGCCTATTTCCTTTGCCAGATTGGGAAAGTTCTCCTTCATTATGTTTTCAAATAAGTTTTCAGTTTTTCGCTCTTCCTCTTCTCCTTCTAGCACCCCTATTGTAACAGGGCGCAGCCAGGAGGTACCCCCCCAAAAAAAGAATTTGGGATGGGGTCCAGAGCTCAGGGTGTCCAGGAAATATTAAGATGTCCTTGCCACCACCACCCCCACCCCTGTGTCAGTTGGGGGAAGGGACAAAGGGAGCAGGGCCATTGAGAGTTGTTTTGCATAGCAACACTTTTGTAGCTAGCCTCTGGAATGGTCATTTCATACATGTCTGTAACCTTTAACTGGTTTCGTAGATATGTTAAATAGCTGTGGCCATGCTTTGAGCCAGGGAGAAAGGAGTAGCTTCTACCCAGGATGTAACTGGGGGCTGGTCCCCTGAGTTACAGCGCCTGTGTGGGAGCTTGGAGTTGATTGGCTCCATGCCGTGGGGCCACACCTGCCCAGACTCACGATGGCAGCCCAGTGAAGCTGGGAGGGTATTGGGAGTCCTGGCAAGTGTAACTGATTGTAGGAGGAGTTGGAAATGGGGCTGCAAAGGAGGACTGGCACTGGGATTTAAATGCAAACGTGGTAGCCATTGGGGAGAGCCATGCAGTTTTGGGCAGAGTGAGGACCCCCTCTTGGCAAGGTGAAAGGGAGAGCCATGCGGTTTTGGGCAGAGTTAGGACCCCCTGCAACTTTGGTAG
>NW_028077369.1:0-672 GCF_014824575.4 Sturnira hondurensis | reverse complement strand
TGCCAGAAAAGTTGAAGGATTTCAAAGAACCTTGCATTTTTTTATCTCTAAAGGGAGTTGCCTGCAGTACGGTTGGAATTATTTCAGAGACAGTTTTCCTCAAACAAGCTTTGTAAGGAACTTGTTCGTTCCCAGAGATTTCCCAAGATCCCAACATTTCATAGTGGTTAGAACACAGGGAAACTCAGTTACGTGAAAGAACTAAACTGCTCATCTGCTTGACATTTTGGCATTCACAAAGGGGTTTGTTCCAATCAGGTACTGCAGAGTACATGAATGTCTGTTCTTCCTTGTGATTTTCTACTGGAAACAATGCGTTTCAGTGAACCTTTTGGTAGAAGCTCCCCTACTTTTAAAGTTACATGGGTGTTCATTCCTGCTGACTCATTCCAGGAAGAAAACGTGATTTGAGTTGCCTTTTCTGTATTCTCCAGCTTGTTAGAATGGGACAATTTGGGAATACTTAAGCGGCAGTGAAAAACGCGAAGAACATGATTCAAAACATTACTCTGTTTAGCTTGTGTGTAATAGAACTATTATCCTGGAGTTAAAAACACTGTCAACATTATTTCCCACAAACAGTTGTGTGGAATAGGTGTATTGCCACCTTGATTTGCTGAAGTTCCAACGTTTCCTTATGCTTGTCTCTAAGAAATATGAACTAGGTGACCC
>NW_028077368.1:0-1183 GCF_014824575.4 Sturnira hondurensis | reverse complement strand
AAAGTGTTCTTACAGAATTTATCACCGAAGATACCTGCCTTGTCCAGGGCCATGTCCTTCCCGGGGCGTCTGCGTCTGGTGACCGGCGAGGAGCAGGTAGCAGGGCCTGGCCTCTGACCCAGAGTTTTGGTTGTGTGCTGGTTTTTAACTACTAATTCAAGTTCTTTAACAGATGTAGGGCTGTTAATGTGCTTTCTTCTTGAGTAAGCTTTGGTGGTGTGTCTCTTTCATGGAATTTTTCTATTCTGTCAAATTTACTGAGATAAAGTTGTTCCTAATATTCATTGTTATACCTTCAGTATCTGTAGAATCTACAGAAATGGCATATGTCCCATTACTGGTTTGACTAATTGGTGTTTCCTCTTTTTTTTTTAACCTGATGAGTCTGACTAGAGAGTTAACAATTGTTTTGATCTCAAAGAACCAAATTTTGGTTTCTCCGGGTTTTGCTATTTGTATCCTTTTTTCTCTTTCTTCTATTTATTTCTTAACTTTTATCATTTCCTTTATTCTACTTACTTTGTACTTACCTGATCTTCTTTTCTAGTTTCCTAAGGTGGAAGCCGAGGTCATAACTTGAGACCTTTCTTCTTTTATGATACAGACCTTTGGTGGTGTAAGTTTCTTGTGGTGGAATTTGACCTGAACCACTGATAAATTTTATCTGTCCACTGATAAAATCCTGAAGTCCAAGACAGTAACTGACACATAGTAGGTACTAAATATTTGTCAACTTAATTAACACCTTCCTTTATCCCAAACCCTCTGGAGAGTGTCCAGGTTGTTCCAGATAAAGGCCATCACTCACGTAGTCTTCAAGGCCCCACACAACGGGGCCCCTCGCTGCTTCTCTGCCCCCCTTTCCCGCCGTGCTTCCCGCCGCTGCCCTGGGTTCTTCGCTCCCCTCTGACATCAGGCTGGTTCTCAGCCCCAGGCCTTTGCAGTGCCCGTCCTTCTGCCCAAACACTCCCCACCATGCCATTCCTGGTGAAGGGTGACTGTGCTCTCTGGGCGCAGAGCCCCTGCCACCTTCCCCGGCCCCACTCCCCGGATCCTCCCAGGGGCACGCACCTGGCTGCAAAACTGAACTGGGACACCTGGGGTCCTCCTGTCTGGAGCAGCACCCCCTGGAGCCGCCATACCGCCTCCCTGACCTGCACGGGCCCCACCTCCTGGGGGGGGG
>NW_028077367.1:0-951 GCF_014824575.4 Sturnira hondurensis | reverse complement strand
AGAGCAAATTGGCCCAAAGGTGATCTTCCACTTTTGTATTTGGGGGGTTCCTGTTAGTTTCCCAAGAAAAAACAGGAAATTTCAAAAAGGTGGTGAATACAAGGAATTTTTCAAATGTGTGTTACCAGAATGTGACCTGCTCGGGCTCGAGAAGCTGCAACTCCCTACCTTCCTTCGTTAGACAGTGTGGGCTCGGGAAAACACAAGGAATCAGAAGGCAACAATTTAAGTGCAGCCTCTCTTATATGCCGGTTGATGCAAATGGAGACTAAAAACCTGCCCTCCTCACTGAGGAATTTACAGAACATATAACATGAATTAATAAAAGATAATAAATCGGTAGGGCCAAAGGTGTTTGTAAGAATTGCATAATAAATACGAAACCTCTACCATCTAGGAACTTCTCAAATGTCAGCTCTCTCCTATCACACATGTCAAACGGGGGGGCCTGCCAGCCAGCAGAACAGCAAGGGGTCGGTGGAGGATTAGTGGGGAGTGGAAGCATCACCCTGAGGCCTCAGGCAGTCTGGGGCGGGGAGACTGCTGGTTGTCTTACTATGGAAACAGTGAGAAAAATTCAGTTTAAGTCCAAAATGATAGTTTGAACCCTCCATCTTCTATTTTCTAATGCTGATCTTAGCCAGGTCCCATTTGTTGTAAATCCCAAATCCTTTATGCGTTAAAAAAAAAAGTTAACATTACACGCCTTAACTACGTAACCACCTCATTTTATTAAAAGAGATAGTTCCGGCAAAAGAATTTAATAAAATTTAATGTGTCTTAGGAACAAAATTAATAATACTGACTCCATAAACATGTATTGAGAGCCAGGGTTAGGGTCTAGGGACACAATTGTGAATTCCCTGGCTGCTTCCAACTATTTGTAGTAAAATTAAATAGGAGGAGAAAGCTGGGTGAGGTTTCACCAAAACCCCATGATATATAAGCAGG
>NW_028077366.1:0-531 GCF_014824575.4 Sturnira hondurensis | reverse complement strand
GATTCATCCCAGGGATGCAAGGATGGTTCAATATCCGCAAATCAGTAAACGTGATACACCACATAAACAAAAGGAAGACAAAAACCACATGGTCATATCAATAGATGCGGAAAAAGCTTTTGTGAAGGTACAACACCCATTTATGATAAAGGTACTCAGAAAAGTGGGAATAGAGGGAGCATTCCTCAATATAATACAGGCCATATATGAAAGACCTACAGCCAACGTCATACTCAATGGGCAAAAACTGAAAGCTTTTCCACTAAGATCAGGAACAAGACAAGGTTGTCCACTTTCACCACTTCTATTTAATATAGTATTGTAAGTTCTAGCCACATCGATCAGACAAGAAAAGGAAATAAAAGGCATCCAAATTGGAAAGGAGGAAACAAAACTGGCATTGTTTACAGATGACATGATACTGTACATGGAAAATCCTATAGACTCTACTAAAAAACTGCTGGAACTAATAAATGAATTTGGCAAAACAGCGGGATACAAAGTCAATGTCCAGAAATCAAAGGCATTTCT
>NW_028077365.1:0-872 GCF_014824575.4 Sturnira hondurensis | reverse complement strand
CTACACCCAGTTACTAATCTGTACTCTCACCTTACCTCAAATCTAACCACCTGCAACCACACTGCTTTCTAGATACAACTCACAAGCCCCCCCTTCCCAACAAGACACTTAACTTATGTCCATCCTTTCCTAAAAGTGGCAGGCTGGGTTGAAGAGCACAGTTAACTCTCTACATAGCCTAAAAATTGTCTATTTCTTCCCTGCTAACTGTGTCTGTAAATAACATAAAATAATCTTTTGCTATCATAAACCATTTTGCCTCCCCCTCCAACTGATCACACACGCACAATAAAGAAAGGAGTAGATGGAAGCGAAGAACACCAAGATACCTGCAGGAGAATGCACCACTGAATTTCAGAGGTATCCTTCCACAGAAGTCCACACCATAAACCCAGGGAACCAGAACAGATCAATTTAAGAAGCGGAGGACAACAAGAAGAGTATCACAAACAATGGGAAGACAAAGAAACAATCCCCAAATGAAAGAAAAGGATGAAGTCTCAGAAAGAATGTTTGATGAAATAGAGGCAAGTCAACTATCAGATGTGCAATTCAAAGCACTGGTTATTGGGAAATTCAAAGAGCTTACAACGAGCTACCAGAAACTACAGGGGAGCTACAATGAACTCTCTGCAAACTATACCAACATGAAAAAGGAAATAGAAGCCATTAGTAAAGGCCAAGAGGAAATGAAGAATACAATTTCTGAACTGAAGAACACAGTAGAAGAATAGAATCGATATGGCAGAAGATCACATAAGTGAGATTGAAGATAGGATAGAAATAATCGCCCAGAAGGACGAAGTAAGGGAAAAGAGAATCAGAAAAAATGAGGAGAATTTAAGAGAAATGCAAGACAACATGAAATGTAA
>NW_028077364.1:0-1047 GCF_014824575.4 Sturnira hondurensis | reverse complement strand
GTTCCAGGGTCTCGGTGTGTTTCCGGACGTGAGGAAGAGTCGGGGCTCACCAACAAGGGAGGCAGGACACGTGGAGGGTCACGAGGGTGGATTCCTGCCCAGCGCAGTGGATCCAAGGGACCCTGGCTGGGCTCACAAGGAGGCGTGGGGACACTGTTTCGAGGTGGCCGAGAGGCGGCTCTCTGGAGGAGAGGAACAAGTACCATGGATCCTGACCGACCAGCCTGGCGACTTCTCTGTGTTGCCTTCGCTGATCTCCACCAGCTCGTTCCTCCTGCTGCTTCGTGATATTGAAATTCTGGCCCTGGAACAAAGGACAGGCCTCTCTGGCCGGGGCTCCAGGTGCAGACGCGGCCCCTGGGCTGGGAGGAGGGACAACCGCCCAGGCGGCTCCTCTGACCTATCAGCGTGTGGCCAGCAAGACAAGCCTGCTGGGAAACTCACGGGGTTTGCACACATCTCTCACTGTCATGTCAAGGAAGAAATTCCTAGGTGAACTTCAGACCCGTCGTTGTGACACAGGTTGCCATATAGAGATTGACACATCTCGGCCAATTAGTCGCCTCGGTGGCGTCTACAACCATTATTTTCCATGGACGTCATCTCAGCTCTCAATGCTGAGATAGTGTCAGTGACACGTCCCCACGTGACAGTAAATGGCCTGTGTTAATTACAGCTTCAGGAGCCCCAGGTGACTGTTACTGTAATTTGCAGGTGAGTCCATAAAAGACAGAGTCATTCTGGGCCATCAATGGTTTCAGTTTTTAACAACTCCGCGGAGGCAAAGGTCTGTCCTCAGGGCAGCACAGACTCGGTGGGGAGCTGACCTGGAAGGGCCCCGAGTCCGTGTTTGCCCCCACGTGACCCCCACGGTGAGTCACAGACATCAGCTGACTGCACATGCTGTGGCCATTTGGGGGTGCGGTGGCCAATTCAAGCCCCATCTCCCTCGTTTACAACAGGCTGAGTGCCGCTCAGAAAGGCCGGCACGGCCAGGCCCACAGCTTCAGAGCAGAGTGTCCAGCTGGAGTGATTGAACCCCCGGGG
>NW_028077363.1:0-575 GCF_014824575.4 Sturnira hondurensis | reverse complement strand
GGGGGGTTGTTGTGCATGATCAGCATGTGTTTATAAAGGGTCAGCCTGTCTCTTTCGCTTTACAAATAAGAACACTTTTTAGGAAGATGAGATTTCCTTTTGTTTTAGCATTTTGATTTGGGGAGAGTCTTTTTTTTTTTTTGCTTTACTTCTTTATGTGCCTAGATGATATTTAGGAGGAGATATTTAATGATTTTATATAAGTATATATAGTTAACATTTTTGATTATTTCTGAATATTACCTTAGCTAAACTTGATATAAAAAACTAATGATTATATTAGGAAGTAAATCTTTATTCTGTAATTGGATTCACTATATAACTTTTTCTTTTTTCTTATATAACTTTTATCGCTGAATACTCACTTGAGTCCTTTAAGGAAAATAGGGGATTGTAATGGTTCATTCATCCTGAACCAGGCCAGAAAGCTGTAGTAATAAAGGTAGCTGTAGAGTTTGGAAACGCTCATCAATATACTTATGAACCACATGACCTCTCCTTGTGTGTCTGTTGTTTTCTTTGGGTCTGCTCCATTTTTAGAATTCTAACTGCATACTACATTCATCATCTTTTAC
>NW_028077362.1:0-1177 GCF_014824575.4 Sturnira hondurensis | reverse complement strand
AACCTTCAAATTTGACTTTCAATGCACGGGTGTAAAAGTCCCTTGACTCCTTTAACAATGGGATCTTTTCACCCCAATGAACCCTGTGTAGCAACCCTAGGGCCTTGTCCTCTCCCTTCTCTCGGTCCTCAGGTCTGTCTTCCTCATCCCCAGAGCCTCTTCCGCCGCCGTTCTTAGAATTTGGGGATTAAGGTGCTGGAATGTGAGCAGGGAGCAGCTGACCTGAAAGAGGAAAATAAATAAACATGCCCATTTCAGCTACCATGTACTACATAGAAAACCACCTCAAAACTTATTTTAAAAATTGTTTTTATTACAGTTTTTCATTATAATTTAGCCCCCTTATACCCTTGTCCCCCTCCCACCACTGCTGCCCCTCCCAATCACCACACTGTTGTCCATGTCCATGAGTTCTTTTTTGTTTTTGCTCAATCCCTTCAGACCCCAATGCCCCGCCCCCACCCAGAACTGTCAGACTGCTCGCTCCCTGAGTCTCTCCTAGTTGGCTTGTTAGTTCAGTTCCTTAGATTCTGCATATGAGTGAAATTTTATGGTATTTGTCTTTCTCTGACCTGTTTATTTCACTTAGCATAATGTTCTCCAGGTCCACCCATGCTGTTGCGAGGGGTAATTTTCCTCTTTTTTGAGGACAAGTAGTATTCCATTTAGTAAATGCACCATGGTTGTTTTATCCACTCATCTACTGATGGATACGTAGGCCGCTTCCAAATCTTAGCTATTGTAAATAACCCTGCAATGAACATAAGGGTGCATGTATTCTTTCAAATTAGTATTTCAGGTTTCTTCATATAAATTCCAAGAAGTGGAATCACTGAGTCATAAGATGGTTCCATTTTTAATTTTTCTGTGGTAACTCTATATGGCTTTCCACAGGGGCCGCACCCATCAGCATTCCCACTAAGAGTGCACAAGTGTCCCCCTTTCTCCACATCCTCACAAGCAGTTGTCTGCTGCTTGGTGCTTAATTGGTGGCAGCCATTCCAACAGTTGTGAGATGATATCTCTTTGTGGTTCTGATTTGCCTTTCTCTCATGATTAGTGACATGGAGCATCTTTTCATATGTTTATTGGCCACCTGTATGTCATCTTTGGAGAAGTGTCTATTCAGGTCCTTTGCCCCTTTTTTAATTGGAGTGTTTGTTTTTATGGTGCTGAA
>NW_028077361.1:0-552 GCF_014824575.4 Sturnira hondurensis | reverse complement strand
ACAGGGGCCTGCTTCCTTGTGTTCCTTTCTGTTGCTGCTGGGACAGTGGGCCCGTGGGTCTGGCCTGGATGGCCTCTCGCCCGTCCCTCCGTCTTGTAGGCCCAGCTCTTGGGCGTGCACCACCGGGTCTCACACCTCCCTTGCTTGATAACAGGCTCCTCACTTTTACAGCCCACACTGTACACTGCTCATCTTCTTGTTTGGGATATTTTAATAAAATTCTTAAGATCAGGCCGAGCTTCGGCATTTTGCACAAGTTCCCCAGGAAATCATTGTACACAGCGGAGTTTGAGAGTCACTCAGCCCCAGGAAGTCAGCCCCCATCCACCTTTCCCATCACTGTATCCCTCACACCAAGTATCTGGAAAATGGACATGCCAGGTGAATATTTATTGAATGAATGGGTGAATGAAATCTCATGAGACATGTCCGAGGTTTTCATGGAAACAAAAAGGAAGGAGAATCCCACCTCACTCATAATGATGGTGGAACGAGGCAACAGAACATGAGGAGATACCAGGAACTTCATACTGTAAATTCTGTGAACACAGT
>NW_028077360.1:0-653 GCF_014824575.4 Sturnira hondurensis | reverse complement strand
CACAATGAGATATCATCTCACACCTGTCAGAACAGCTACCATCAATAAATCAAAAAATGAGTGCTGGCAAAGATGTGGAGAAAAGGGAACCTTAGTGCACTGTTGGTGGGAATGCAGATTGGTACAGGCACTTGGAAAGCAGTATGGAGATACCTGAAAAATCAAAAATAGATCTACTGTTTGACCCAGCAATCTCACTTTTGAAAACATATCTGAAGGAAATTGAGACACTAATTCAAAAGAACATAAGTGGCCCTATGTTCACTGCAGCATTATTTCCAATCCCTAAGATACGGAAGCAGCCCAAGTGTCCATGAGTAGATAAGTGAGTAAAATAACTATGGATCATGTACACAATGCCATTCAATCATAAAAGTAGAAGAAAAATTTACCCTTTGTGAAAGTAGGAATGGCCTGGAGAACATTATGCTAAGTGAAATAAGCCCATTAGAGAAAGACAAATGCTCTACGATTTCACTCATATGTGAAATCTAATGAACAAATTTAACTAACAAGAACAATAGAGACAGACTCATAGATAGAAAGCAGATGACATTAAGCAGGTAGAGATATTAAGGAGTGGAGAGATGGAACTAAAATGAAAAAAAAGACTCACGGACATGAACAATAGTGGTGATTAGGGGTAGAAGAGG
>NW_028077359.1:0-675 GCF_014824575.4 Sturnira hondurensis | reverse complement strand
ACTGTGAGCCAAGTTGCTAAGGAAATAGTAGTTAAATATTAATTTGGGTTGTAGTCAAATTCAGAGCATGGAGAGGTGGGTGTGGCAAGGGGAACAGCCAAAAGTACTGTGGCTTAGGGAGTGTAAAGTATTCGTTCTTGTTGCTGCCTGCAGTCCCCATCAGGATGGCCTGCATCCTGCGTGCGTTTCAGGCCATTTCTGTGGGGGTGTTCCTCTTAGCCCTTTGGGGTGTGGTTCTGGGTGACAAGCTGCTGGTGGTCCCTCAGGATGGAAGCCACTGGCTCAGTATGAAGAACATAGTTGAGGTGCTCAGTGACAGGGGCCATGACATCGTGTTGCTGGTGCCAGAACACAGTCTCCTCCTGAAGGAATCTCCGCACTACACCAGGAAAACCTTTGCGGTGCCCTACGATCAGGAGGAGATTCAGAAGAGGTTCCGTGCCTTCGGGAACCAGCAATTCGCTCCGAGGTCGCTCCTGAATGCCAGCCTGGTGGAGTACAGAAACTGTGAGATTATCACGGACATGATTTTCGTGACCTGCCAGAGCCTCCTGATGGACTCGGCCACCCTGCGTTTCCTCAGGGACAGCAAGTTCAATGCCGTTTTCACAGACCCAGCCATGCCCTGCGGTGTGATCCTGGCCGAGTACCTGGACTTGCCCTCCGTGTACCTGT
>NW_028077358.1:61126-95905 GCF_014824575.4 Sturnira hondurensis | reverse complement strand
CCTGCGAAATTCAGTTTTGCAGTCTCCTGCAGGTATCTTGATGTTCTCTGCTTCCACCTACTCCTTTTTGTGTGTGTGTGTGATCACCTGGAGGGGGAGGCAAAATGATTTATGACAGCAGGAGAGTACTTTATGATATTTATGGTCACAGCTGGTAGAGAAGAGATAGAAGATCTTTAGGCTCTATATAGTGTTAACTGTAACCTTCAACCCAATTTGCCACCTCTAAGAAAGGATAGACCAAAGATTAGTCTCTTATTGGGGAGGGAAGGCTTGTGAGTTGTATCTAGAAAGCAGTGAGTTTGCGGGTGGTCAGATTTTGAGGTCAGGTGAGAGTAAAGAATAGTAAATAGACATAACGTGTGAGCAAGTAGAGTTAATCACTACAGTAATAGAATTCAGGGACCTGTAAATTGGGCAAAGACCCGAGAGTTGTGTTGTGAAGTATTTACAGTGGTATAGAAAGCAACAAACAAACAAACAAACACACAAAAAAAGGGCAAGAGAAGTGAGGAAAAAGCAATAAGTTTGGAGTGAGAAGAAGAAGGACTAAAACAGGAAAAAAGAAAGGAGAGGAATAGAGAACTGAAAGATACAGCAACAATAAAATTTAAAATAATATATGATTACTGACAAAAGTTTAAAAAAAGGAAAAAAATAAAAACCAAAAAAAAAACCCTCCTTCCTTTTTGGTTTCCAACTGTCCAATCCAGTTTTTCTGGTTTTGGCAGTACCCCTCTGTGAGCTGGGCTGTAGGCCCAGTTGCACACCTGCAGGCCAGCCAGGCTTTGAGACTGGGGTGCGGGCACCCGCCCACCTGACAGGCTGCCTGGGTCCCACGGGATCTGGTACTGGTCCTTCCCAGTCCTGTGGCTGGGTGAGAAGCAAGTCAAGTTGCCTTCACAGGAGAACACCTCAGTCCACTTTCCAGGAAAAACATCTCCAGAAAGCATGCCTCTCAGCCCAGCCCAATCCCCAACCTGACTGCTTAGGACAATGCTCCTCTCAAATTTCCTGGGCTGGCAGACTGGTGGGCTGGCGACCACAGAGATCACAACTGAACACGGCCCCCTGACCTTGCGACCCTCCCTGCACACCTAGGCAGACAGGTCTCTGCCACCCAGCCCCGCCTAGATGGTGAGGGTGGGAGCCAGCTCTTCCAGGGACCCCACAGCCGGCCCAATCCTCCACTGGGTGCTGGGCTCCCTATGAGTCCTCCGTGGCACTGGCCACACACAGAAGCCTCTACACCCCTAACACAGCAGCAGCGGTGGCTCTGAGGCATTTTGGGCTGGCCCAGCGCAGCCGGTCCTGCCACTGCCGCTTTTGTTTTTACTCACAGTTGCTGGGCGCCCGCTGAGTCCTCTGTGGCAGAAGCCCTGATGCGGGCTGTAGACAGAAGCCTCTGGGCCCTGGAAGCTGCGGCAGCAGGAGCTCCGAGGTATTTACGCACCGGCCAATGGCTGCTGGTGCTTTTGACTTTACTCTGGGGTGCCTGGCTCCCGAGGGCAGCCGGCCCTGCCGCTGCCGCTTTTGTCTTTACTCACATGTGCGGGGGGCCCAATGAGTCCTCTGTGTCAGACGCCCCTGTCGCTGGGCGCAGGCGGAAGCCTCTGGGCCCCGACCGCTGAGGCAGCCAAGGCTCCAAGGTCTTTATGCGCCGGCTAATGGCTGCCCTCCGGCCGCCGCCGCCACCGCTGCCGCTGCCCTTAACTTTTCTCAGGGTTGCCGGGCTCCCAATGAGTTTTCCGTGGCAGACGCCCCTGTCGCTGGGCACATACGGAAGGAAGCCTCTGGGCTCCAACTGCTGCGGCAGCCGCGGCTCCGAGGTCTTTACGCGCCAGCAAATGGCTGCCACCGGTCTGGCCGCCTCCGTCCTTACTCGCGTCTCTGAGACCCCAACGACCTCTAGCTGTCTGGTTCGTCACTATCTCTGGTCTCTTATTTTCATAAATGCTGGGGAATTGTTGGTTGGGGAATTGATTGCGCTGTTCTTCTGTGAATCTGCCAGGATTTTCTCCCAGGTGTAGGAGAACTGCAGTCACTCCGTCCTACTCTGCAGCCATTTTTTTCCTCCATATTAGGTTTTTTTAAGTATAATTAAAAGCATCAGAAACAGTAATTAAACAATGGAATATTGAGCCATAAAAAAGAAGAAAATTTTAAGGCCCTGGCTGGTGTAGCTCAGTGGATTGAGCACAGGCCTGCGAACCAGAGGATCGCGGTTCGATTCCCAGTCAGGGCACATACCTGGGTTGCAGGCTAGTTCCCTGCAGGCCAACTCCCAGCAGGGGACACACAAAAGGCAACCATACATTGATGTTTCTCTCCCTCTCCCCTTCCCCTCTAAAGGTAAATAAATAAATAAAATCTTTAAAAAAAGAAGAAAATTTTACTCTTTACAACAGTATGGATGGGGCTGGAGTACATTATGCTAAGTGAAATGAGCCATTCAGAGAAAGTCAAATATCATATGATTTCACTCATCTATGGAATCTAGTGAGCAAACTGAACTGACAAGTAAAATGAGACAGACTCATAGATGGGGAACAGGATGACAGCTAAGAGGGGGCATAGGGTTAGGGGTGGAGAGATTGAGAGTTTTCTATTTTTTCAAAAGAAAAAAGAACTCATGGATATGGATAACGGTATGGTGATTGCAGGGAATATGGAAGTACAAAGGGACTAAACGATAATGGAAAAAATACAATAAAATATTTTTTTTAATGCTGTGATATTGTAACTGTGTTTATCATGATGTTGGAATAATGAAGATAATTTCCTAAATATTGAGAAATAACTTAAATCCAAGACAATGTCAGTGTCCCATCAATAACATAGACCCTGAGTCATCTTGGGATCCATGTTGGATCATGTTCAGCCTGAATCCACTGGTACAGTATACCAGTTTGGTGCTTGTTCAATACCTTGACTATAACCCCTATCATGGCTTTATCAGTGCACATAGCTGTGTTCAGTGTTTTAGGTATATAGTGTCAATGAGTCAGAGAAGGACCTGGTTGGTTGGTGTCTTGGAAAGTACCTACTCCCTCACTGTACTGAGGAAACTATGCTGAAGCATTTGGGGGGTTAGAATTTGGGGGATTAGTGTGAATACTGAATATACTTACGAAACGTCTGGTTTTCTATTTTTTAAAAGATGTTTTTTGAAAAACATCTGGCTACCCCATTGTATGCTTACTAACCTTCAAATAACTATGAGGCCATCAGAAAAGCAACTGTATGAGGACACCAGAAATGTGTCCACTGCTGGACCAACCCAAGATGGTTGCTTCTGGCCAAGTCCCCAAGAGTCACCTCCTGATACTTGCCAAGGGATGAAAAAAAATGCACCTTCTTCTGCAGTTCTCTCTGGAGCTTCTCTGGAGTTCTCTGGAGTTCTGCAGTTCTGAACTTCTGAAGTTCAGAACTTCAGAACTTCTCTCTGGAGCTGTTCTGGGGTTCTCTGAACTTCTGCAGTTCTCTCTGGAGCTGGCTCTTCTGGCTGAGAAACCTATTCCCTACACTTTGGTTGTGTCTCAAAAACCTCATGCTCTCTTGTTCACAGACCTGTTGTAAGTAGCTTGTGAACAAGCAGGCTCTTTGGATAGGCAGGTCATGGTTACATAGGGTGCCTGCCTCACTTCGTTCTGCTTCTCAGTTCACTCTAGGGCTCTCCTCCCTCACCTATCCTATGGGAACCTTTCCCCATATGTTTGATGTGTTTTCCTGATTCAGTTTTTCTAAATCTGCCACCAAATATTACAGAACCACAGTTTTCTAAAAGCACTTCTCAGGCATCTACAATCTGTTTCCCAACACTTTCTTTTCATTTTCCCAAAGACTTCCCAAATGAAACCAGCCTGCTTCCCATGCCTCTTCAGTGCTGTCTCATGAACTTCCGCTATTGATGGCAGGCTACCATCTCTCCCATCCTGCCCTTTGCCACCTCCCTGCCACCATCATAAACATCACTCTTTCTTGCTATTCTCTCAATACAGAATATGGGTGTCTCTCATGCTAAGGGTTTTCCCTCAAAATTATAGGTAGTGAATTAAAAACAATGACAAATATAGAAAACTATGGAAGTTTAGGGTATCTTAAAGTCCGTGTCATGAATATCCTCTTGCCATGTCTGGGCAGTCCCTGTGAACTACCTCAGTGTCCTGCAACTGTCTTCTTCAATCCCCCACACTTTTGGCCAGTAACTGAATCCCATATATCCTACAGATATCCTCTTTACTATAAAGGTTCCTTCTATATATGCAAATAATGCAGAGCAGCCACTGCATACATGCAGAAAAGTTGGTGGGGGGCCGCAATCCCAGAATCCAAATTAGGCCCCCATGTTGTGTGACGGTCAGTTTCCGGGATGCTGCTTAGCAGATTCCATGTGAGTGAGAAATTTGATGTCTTGTCTCCTAAACGCTCTGAAATCATGATTCTTATTGTGTCACCCTCTGGGTCTAATTATAGATCTAGACTAAGTTAGTAAACACTATGCAAATTGATGTTATCAATTGAAGCTAACACATCTTCACACATATTAAATAATTAAAGAATAATCAAACTACCTCCCAACTTCCCCCTCAAATCCCTTTCAACTTGAGTTATGAGGTTTTACACTCTTTGATTTCATACCTCCCTGTATTTGCTCAAACTGTTTTTTATCTGGAATGTCCCCTCACTGACCACAAGTGGATCAAATTCCTTAAGATTTAACTAAAATGGTTCTCTTTTATGAAAGTTGTCCTGATCCTTC
The DNA here is from genome assembly GCF_014824575.4 of Sturnira hondurensis. Taxonomy (NCBI): domain Eukaryota; kingdom Metazoa; phylum Chordata; class Mammalia; order Chiroptera; family Phyllostomidae; genus Sturnira; species Sturnira hondurensis. The sequence goes on along the minus strand of NW_028077358.1, from coordinate 91,143 downwards.
TTCATATCTAACTTTTCCCCCCATCTCCTGCAGCACTTTACCTGTGTTTCTTCGTAGTATTTATCTCTGCTAACCTTTATGGAGCACCCCAATACCCTTCTACCCACTCTAAGTGGCTTCAGGATAGATTTATGCCTGACTCAGTCCTGCATTCTCAACACTCATTAGCACACTCTGCACACTCTGCATATAGAAATACAATATTTCTGAAATAAATGAATGGATGAACTTGATAAGTAAGACTGTAAGATCAGTAAGTTTTTAGTGAAAGGTGTGTATTGGATTAGGCTATAGGACTTGGGAAAGGCTATCTGGATTAGTTGGCACTTATGCAAGAGAGTGAAAGAGTGATATGATTTCAGGGAAGTGTGAGTCTAAGAGAAAGGCACAGAAGTACTGCTGTAGGACTCTGCTCCCTTTGTTTGGATGGCGCATCAAGAGTGGTTAAGACAGTAGTTAGAACAATCCACCTACTGACATATATCTTTTCTTGAAAAGAGCCCAAAAGAATTTGGCAACTAGGAAGGGGTAGCATCTCTGAATAAATAAAGCTAGGCAAGAAGAGGATACCCTACAAAGATTCCATGGAAACCTCACCCTTACTTATCAGCACCAAGACTCTAGGATCACCACTAGTGTATCATCTAAGGACTCCATCTTAAACAAGATCCCCATGGTGACTTTAACTGAAGAAGTCCACCTAGATTACCACTTAGGTGTACTGAATGAGGCCCAGGCTGCCTTTGCTGAGTATTCATGGCTCCCTGCTCTGACAATCCAACTAAATCCTTTAGACTTCTGATGAAGAATCAATCAGGACCTCCGATATCTGGTCTAGCCTAGGGTTGCTTCCTAATAGTGGGTGCAGTAAGAAGGTTGAATTTGATGAATGCTCTCATACTGCAATACAAATGGAAAGTAGACTTTGTCCAAGAATGAGAGGCGTTGGCAAAGTGGTCTGCCATAGGAAGGTCCCAGCTCTTTCCCTCCCTCGACGTATTACTTCAAGCAAGACCTTTCCCCCTACTGAATCCTAAGTGAAATGGTAGGTTTAACTTAGTGGGTGACAACTCAAATTCCTTCTCTACAATTGGGGAGCTGAAGGCAGACCCTGGAAGTTATTCACTTTTACAGGTTCAAAAGCCAGAGGGGTTTCTGGTGAAGGGCAGGGCAGAGGGTGAGGCACTATGCAGGCCCTAGCCCCAGAAAGCTAGGAAGGGCCATATGTAAGAAAACAAGTGAGAGATGAGATCATCTCTATTGGGAGGCGCTCTCCACTGCAAGGCCATCACCTGGGGCCCTCAAAAATTAGCCTTCCCAGGGAGGGTTGGGAGTTTCGGAAGCCACAGTCCTATAAATTACTCAAGTCTTTAATAATGAACCCAATAATGATGCTTCACAACTTTGTGATGCCTTAGATTCTTCTCAAAAAGACCTCACATCTAACTTTATACTCCACCTCTCATATTGGTTTCATGGGAATGATTAGAAATTAATTTCACTTTTTTCGTGAGGACAACAGTCCAGAGAGTTTATCCATATACTCATAGTCAGCCTTCAAGCTCGTGGTGGGGCAGGGGCTCCACCACAGTCTAGACTGAGGACTTTTCTCTCCCAGATTCCTGGCCCAATGGTGGGCTCCGAGCAGGGAGCATCTGACCCTCAGACTTGCCTGGACCTGCAGATGAGAGCAGGCACATGAAGGAAGGCAAAGGAAAGAAGCCTTCTCTAAACTCTGTTTCCTAATGAGTCCTCAGGAATGCAATGCTTTCCCCCTCAGGACCTTATTATTGAGGGATTGCATCTTGGGGGTGGGTTCCCATAACGATCATGAAGTGACAGAGGAAGAACTGGGTTGCATTAGAAGTGACCACGAGGTCCTCAGAGATGCCATCCCTCACTCTGATTTTCTAGGCCAGGCCCTTAGAAGTTGAGGGTTGTAGTGATGACAATAATGAATGGAGAATGCAGAGAGGTTGTCTAGCCCTCCCTCAGGGTTCTACCCCCTCTTCACTGTTCAAACAGCAAGTGCCCACCATAATGTAGACTTTATTCCTCAGCTGCAGGACCCCACCTCCTCATCTGTTGGCAGGGCAGCTTGGTGCGATATGAAAATCATGGTCTGTCACTTCAATTATTAATGTGTGAATAAGACCAGATGCTATATTGGTCTGAACTTCCGTTTCCTCACCTGTGAAATGAGAACGATATCTCTGACTACACTGGGTTGGAAAGTTACATTAAAACATGCTTACAGTGCTTTATAGGGGATCAACAAATATTAATAATAATAGTGATCACTTACATTTAGTGTATTTTAGTACATGATCTCAAATCCTCCCAATGACTCTTTGATGTAGTTTCATTATTTGCCCTGCTTTGCAGAGGAGGAAATGAGGCTCAGAGAGATTTCATAACTCACCTAATGTTGTACTTCTAGAATGTAGCAGAGCTGGAATTCAAATCTCGTCACATGGTTTTAACAATTTTCAATAAAACTTTCCATCCTCTTTTTTCCCAACCCCTTCAAAAAGTACATGCTGCCACATCATATACCCCTGTGAAAGTCTCTCCCATCCTCTGATGTTGGTGCCAGGATCTTCAAGCTCTTTCACGGTCAATTATAGGTGCCCCTATCTATAGGATACTAGGCAGTTGGAAGAGAGTTAGTGGGCCTTTCTCACCTTCAGATGCTTGCCACCCATCTTACAACGTGCCTGATATCCATCATGCAGTGTGTGAGCCTGGGGGTTTATTTCCAAGTTACATTCACTCTGACAAGACCTGCCTCAGCTCTGAAATCTAATTCTAGCTAAAACCTGCTTCTACCCATTGAATGACACTCTACTGTCTCACTAAGCTGCTCCCTCAGGTGAGCTCCACAAGACATTATAGTTATTACGACCATGTCATATTTGAGCAAAATTAGAGAAATGAACATCTTCATATTTAAAGGATAAAAGCCCTTCCATTCTAAATGAAAGCTTTGCTGGATTGAGCAATCTTGGATGTAGGTCCTTGTCTTGTTCTTTTGTTCTCAAAAGAACAAATTGGAGAAAATAATATGTAGACATTTGATATGTGACATGGGTAGCCAACAGAGCTGGAGGAAAAATATAGGCCTTTCAGTAAACAACACTAGGGCAATCAAGTGCCCATAGAGGAAAAAAATTGTAAATGTTTTTTTCACTCCATGCACAAAAAACAGTTTCAGGTGGATGAGATACTCATTTTAAAGAATAAAGATGTAAAGCCTTTAAAATAGCCTATAGGATATCTTCGAGACCTTCTAGGAGCTCAAGCATTCTTAAAGAATGCTTAAAAAGCATTAACCATACAGAGAGAGAGATACAGAGAGAGACTGAGACACTTGCCCTCATTAAAATGTAAAACTTCTACTCATCATAGAACACTGTTTAAGTTCAAAGACAACTACAGATTAGAAGAGATTTGAAGCTCATAGACCTATCTTCAAGTATCTAAAATATATCAAAAACTTCTACAACTGATAAGAAAAATACAAGGGACCCAATAGAAAATAGGCCAAAAAAGTGTAAACAGGGATTTTACAGGAGAGAAAACACAAACGACCAGTGACTTCAGGAAAGGAAGCTCAGCCGTGTTCATCATCTAGAAAAAATGCAAATGAAGATCAAATGGAGATACCATTTCACATTCACTATATTGGTCTAAATGAAGAAATGAGATAATGGCAAATTTTGATGAGAATATAGAGCAACAAAAGTTCTTATGTGTTGTTGGTGAGACCATAAAGTGATATAAGCACTTTACAAAACAATTTGCTTTTATCCCTTAAATATGAAGATGCACAAATTCCATATTTTTTTTTAGTAAAAGACCAGAGAAATTTCTGCACACTTGCTCCAGGAGATGTGTACAAGAAGCAAAACATCTTCAAACAAGAAAGAAATGATAAATTGTGGTGTACTCATACCATGCAATGCTATAAAGTCATAAAAAAGAAACAGCAGTTGTAGGCACTAATATAGAAGAATTACACAAATGTAATATTGTGTGAAATGAATAAGTCAAAGAAGAATAACTATTGTATGATCCCATTTATATAAAGACCAACTACAGGGTGGGACAAAATTAGATTTACAGTTGTTTGTATGGAAAATAATATAATAATAATTATTATTATATTACAATACATTGTGTGTTTTGCACACTCACAACTGCAAACCTGTTTTGTCCCACCATATATACTACATGTAATATATAATATTTAGAAAATCACATAACTTGATAAAAGTGTTTTTAATATATTTTATTGATTAAGCCATTACAGTTATCCCATCCCCCCTTCATTCCCCTCCACTCTGCACACCTCCTCCCCCCTTTAGTACATGTCCATGTGTCACAAGTTCTTTAGCTTCTACATTTCCCATACATTCTTGGCCTCCCCCTGTCTATTTTCGACCTACCATCTATGCTACTTATTCTCTGTACCTTCTCCCCCCTTCTCCTTATCTCACTCCCCTGTTGCTAACCCTCCTTGTGATCTCCAATTCTATGGTTCCACTCCTGGTCTAGCTGTCCACTTAGTTTGCTTTTGTTTTAGGTGTGGTTGTTAATAACTGTGAATTTGCTGTACTTTCACTGTTCATATTTTTTATCTTCTTTTTCATAGATAAGTCCCTTTAACATTTCATATAATAAAGACTTGGTGATTATGAACTCCTTGTACTTAACCTTATCTGAGAAGCACTTTATCTGCCCTTCCATTCTAAATGAAAGCTTTGCTGGATTGAGCAATCTTGGATGTAGGTCCTTGCATTTCATGACTTGGAAAACTTCTTTCCAGCCCCTTTTTGCCTGCAAGGTCTCTTTTGAGAAATCAGCTGACAGTCTGATGGGAACTGTTTAGTAGGTGACTGTCCCTTTATCTCCTGTTGCTTGCAGGAATCTCTCCTCCATTTTAATCTTGGGTAATGTAATTATGACGTGCCTTGGTGTGTTCCTCCTTGGGTCCACATTTTTTGGGAATCTCTGAGTTTCCTGGACTTCCTGGAAGTCTATTACTTTTGCCAATTTGGGGAAGTCCTCCTTTATCATTTGTTCAAATAAGTTTTCCATTTGTTGCTCTTCCCCTTCCCCTTCTGGTACCCATATGGTTTGGATGTTGGAACGTTTAAAGATGTCCTGGAGGTTCCTAAGACTGTCCTCATTTTTTTTGAGTTCTTGTTTCTTCATTCTTTTCTGGTTGGATGTTTCTTTCTTTCTTCTGGTCCACTCGGTTGATTTTAGTCTCAATTTTGTTTTCATCACTATTGGTTCCCTGGGCATTTTGCTTCATTTCACTTAGTGTGGCCTTCATTTTTTTCATCTAATTTGCCACTAAAATCAACCAGTTCTGTGAGCATCATGATCACCAGTGCTTTCGATTGTGCATCTGATAGGTTAGCTATCTCTTGGTTGCTTAGAAGTATTGGCTCTGGGGCTTTGATCTGTTCTTCTTCTTGAGCCATAATATTTTGGTCTGTTTTTGCCTGTTACATATAAGGGGCAAAAGCTTAGGTGTTCACCAGGGTGGGTCAACCCAGTCGCTGGGTTGTGACTGGGGGCCAGGTCAGAGAGGGAGCAATGGCGTTTGTTTTCCTCTCTTGGATTTTGGTCCTCTATGCTGCTTCCCACAAGCAAGTTGGGCCCTTCTGGTGCTGGTTCCCAAGTGTCTGGGTTTATGCACCCTCCAGGACCCTGTGGGTCTTTCCAATGAACTCTCTTTGAACCTGGGAGCCTCTCCCGGCACCTCAACCTCCAAAAGCTTTTTCAATTTGTGCTTTTAGGCTTTAATTCCTATCGCTAGGACCCTGGGTTGCATGGTCTGTCTCATTGCTCGTTTTTTTTTTGCCTGGTTTATCTGCGTATGAATGTGTGACTGCAGTCAGCCAGCTGTCTTGTGCCCTCACTGGGTCCGCCCCTTGCCATCCCATGCCTGGGATCTGCCAACTCCTGCCTGTGCACCTGGGTTGGTCTAGCCGCTTTTTTCTGCCATACCCTCTCTCTGCCAGCCACTGACTCCACCCCTCTTACCGATCTGGATGAATGGATGTTGTTGGACTTCAGTACAGTTCAATTTTCTGTCTATTTTTGTTGTGTTTTTGTTTCTAAATCTTTGTTGTTCTTAAACCTGGTTGTGCGAGGGGGTACAGTATTTCCACCTATGCCTCCATCTTGGCTGGAAGTGTGATAAAAGTCTTTTAAATAATTGTTTCACAATAGTGTTACTTGAGTGCAAGGATAAAAGGACTAAGATTAAAGAGAGATACATAAGGATCTTCAAAGGCAATGGAATGTATTTTATTTCATAAATTGTGTAACAGGTAAGGTATTTGCTATATTATTCTTTTGTAAATTCAGGTTTGTTGAGGTATAATTTACAAACACTAAAAATTCACTCCTTTTAGGTGTATAGTTCTATGAGTTTTGATCAATGTATACAGTGGTTATGCCACCACTTAGATATAGAACATTTCTATCATTCCAAGATGTTCCATGTCCCTTTGTAGTAAATCCCATTCACCCAGTGCATCCCCCTAGAAACCACTGATATGTTCCCTATTACCATTGGTTTGTCTTTTTGAGAAAGTCACATAAAGGTAATCATATAGCCTTTTGTGCTTTTTTGCATAGAAAACATCTATAAACAAATACTGAACTCATGCTCAAGATGCATGTTGAAATATTTATGGGAAAGTGTGCAGATGTTTACAGTTTTATTTGAAATGCATCAAAGAGTAAGATGGAGTGATAGATGGGGAGAAGGATGACTAGATGGATAAATATTTGATAAAACAAGTATGATAAAATTATAATGGTAAAATCCAGACGATGACTACATAGGTGTTCACTGTATAACTATTTGAACTTTATGGAATATTTGCAAAAAAATACAATAAAATATCAGAGGAAAACAGTCTACTTGGCTATCATGTACACCCATCTTCATAATTGTTTAAAGCACTTCTAGGAACCTGGTTTAAATATAGATGAGCTGTATGCATGGAGGGAAATTTTAAGTAATTAACCAATAAGTGAATAATCAAGAAAACTTTATATTCATCACTTCTTTATTGAATCTCTCTCTTCCTTGAACCTAGTATGAGTCTGGAGTTGGGATTACAGAGGAATGGCACAGAAGATGAGCTTTCTTCTGACATTCTACCTATTGTCTTTAGATTTGTGCATATCAACTCTCTCCACCCTCTTCCAGAACGCCCACCATCCCTCCTAAAAACTGACCTCAGCAGGATTCTCTCATTACTGCCATATTTGTCTCAATTCTAGGTGAGAGAACTTTCATTCTCAAGACAACAGCACCAATGCATGTGCAATATTGTTATATTTTGTTATATATTATGCTATATATTCACTCTGTGTATATATATATTCACTATAGTGTTTGTGTATGAAATGCACTAAAAGAAAACTAATGGGAAAAGTATTATTAATCAAAGAAAAATAATAAAAAAGGCATTGTAGATTTTTCAGATTCTGTTGGGATCTGAAGTCTGAACATTGCAGTAAAGTAATCCTGTTGAGTGAAATCTATATCACAATTTTCTGTAACTAAATATGACATAACCATCATTATCATCACCAACATCTTCCTCCTCATAAATCCCAATGTAAATTAAATGGTCTAAAAACTGAAGCAATTTGAGCCCACGCAGGGATGCAAAACAAACAAAACAAAAAGTAAATTTTCTTCCTTTCCATTAGCTGATCTTTATTACATGAGGGCTTTGACTTGCCATGTTTGTAGAATGGATTAAAAAATTAAGGTCACATGAAACAGAAAGTTGAATCCCCCTTGTCAGGAGGCAGATAGGAGTTATCCAGAGTGATTCAGGAGGCCAAGAAGGTAAGTTCTTCCAGTTCCCTCTCTACAGCAGCTGGATGCAGAGACACCCACACACCACTTGGAGCCCTGGGGAGAGTCCATACAATTTATTATTCTAATGAATAGGAACATTTGCACTTAGAAGAGCAATGGAAAAGAATCATTTCTCTGTGTCTCATTGAGTTCACAACCTAATAGACCCCTAGCTGTAACCAAATCAAAGAAACATAGTTTACAATACTTGAGAGAAAACCACCAGATTTTCTATGGTTTCTAGCTCTTCTGGTAAAATGAACTCTTTGAACAGAAGGCCCAAATTCTCATTTGTCAGCAGCAACCTGGGGCCATTTCCATGGCCCTCTTTGGGGAGAACAAGCACTCTCCAGTTTATCAGTATCCACCTGGCCACAGCACCTGCCTGGCCCTTCTAGGCATTTTAGTTTATCATTCCTGATCTAGACATTCGAGGTTCTAGTTTTTGGGACATTTGACATTGCAAAAAGATTTTCTCTGTAACATATTTTTGTTTCCTAGAATGTTCTGGTTCTATATCAACTCTAAACTTACAGTACAGGAAATTCCTACCACCCATGAAAGGTCCTCAAGTAACACTAATGGGCTGAATCATTGTCTTGTTCTAAGGAAGATGGTTTCAGTGGTTAGGCATTATCTAGAAAGAGAAGAGATACAGACTTGTCTGTAAAGTGGACCTGATACGAAATTGAACCTGACATATTTCCATAGAAGAATAACTCTACCCAATTACTAATTGATTCAAAAAGAATTCATTGAGCACCTAAAATGTAGCAGGAATAATATTAAGTATTGAGATAAGAGTAAAACACAAGGTCCGGCCTCAAGACAATTCCTTGATATCAGAGAGAGCCAAATGGGCCTCCTTACAGAAACATGTGCAGTAGGTTGCTGCGTGCTAGATGGCTTACAAGCACAGTGAGGGTCAAATCTTTTGTGGCAGGGAAATGAAGGTGTTGAGAAAAGGCATCCTGAAAGACATGAAGATTGGGCTACGTGTTGAAAGGTCAAGATGACTAGGGAGAGGTCATTCCAGGCAGAGTGTCACCACTTCCTTTCAGAGGAGCGGTGGCTGCATAGCAATCATTGTGGTGAGACTGTGGAGTGAATGAGAAATCAGGAAGTGAAGCACAGATGAAACCAAGTCTTTGAAGAAGTAGCTGTGGTTGGGAGAAGATAACCAATGGAATAACAGAGGATTAAGAGAGATTGGGGTTTTGTTTTGGTTTTGTTTGAAAACAGGGGAAAACAGCTGCATACCTGGCAGACCAGGTGGTGCTGGGAGGAGAGACAGGAGGGAGGGAGGGGGTTTGGGAAGTAGCTTCTGGTCCATGGAACAGAGGGCTTTGCCAAACCTCCAAGTTCCCCAGCCCCCCTCCTGCCCACCCCTCCCCACTACGGAGCTCTACAAGGAGAGGAAGTTCACCAAGTGCAGGAGCAGAGGTGACAAAATTCAAAATGAGTCTACCCAGCCTTGGCTTGACTCCAAGGCTCCACCCAAGAAGCAGTANTCTCCTTCATTTTAATCTTGAGTAATGTAATTATGATGTGCCTTGGTGTGTTCCTCCTTGGGTCCACCTTTTTTGGGACTCTCTGACCTTCCTGGACTTCCTAGACGTCTATTACCTTTCCCAGTTTGGGGAAGTTCTTTATTATTTTTTGAGGTAAGTTTTCCACTTGTTGCTCTTCCTTTTCCCCTTCTGGTACCCCTATAGTTTGGATGTTGGGACGTTTAGAGATGCCCTGGAGGTTCCTAATCCTCTCCCCATTTTTTGGAACTCTTGTTTTTTCATTCTTTTCTGGTTGGATGTTTCTTTCTTCCCTTTGGTCCACTCGATTGATTTTAGTCCCAATTTTGTTTTCATCAGTATTGGTTCCCTATGCATTTTGCTTCATTTCATTTAGTATAACCTTCATTTTTTCATCTAGTTTGTGACTATAATCAACCAGTTTGGGGAGCAACCTGATCACCAGTACTTTGAACTGTGCATGTGATAGGTTGGCTATCTCTAGGTTGCTTAGAAGTATTGCTCTGGGGCTTTGAGCTGTTCTTTTTCTTGAGCCATAATGTTTTGGTCTGTTTGCACCTGTTACTTATGAGGGGCGAAAGCTTAGGTGTTCACCAGGGCAGGTCAACCCAGTCGCTGGATTGTGACTGGAGACAGGGTCAGAGAGGAGCAATGGCATTTGTTCTGTTCTCTCGGATCTTGGTCCCCTCTGCTGCTTCCCACAACCAAATTGGGCCCTTCTGGTGCTGGTTCCCGGGTGTCTGAGCTTGTGCACCCTACAGGACCCTGTGGGTCTCTCCAACAAACGCTCTGTGAGCCTGGGAGCCTCTCCCAGCACCTCAACCCCCAAAAGTTTTTCCATTTGGTTCTTTCAGGCTTTAATTCCTGTTGCTAAGGCCCTGGGTTGCATGGTATGTCTCACTGCTCTTTTTCTTTTTCTTTTTTTTTTTGCCTGATTTATCTGCATGTGAATGTGTGACCACAGTCAGTCAGTTGCCTTGGGCCCTCACTGGGTCTGCCCATTGCCATCCCACACCTAGGATCTGCCACCTGTCACCTGTGTGCCTGGGTCAGTCTGGCCGCTTTTTCCTGCCACATGACCCCTCTCCACCAGCCACTGACTCCACCCCTCTTACCAGTCTGGATGTATGGTTCTTTGTTGTCAGACTTCAGTACATTTCAATTTTCTGTCTGTTTTTGTTGTGTTTTTGTTTCTAAAATCTTTGTTGTTCTTAAACTTTGTTGTGCAAGGAAGTACAGTATTCCCACCTATGCCTCCATCTTGGCCGGAAGTATTTGATCAAAGTACTTTAAATAATTGTTTCACAATAGTGTTACTTGAGTGCAAAGATAAAAGGACTAAGATTAAAGAGAGATACATAAGGATCTTCAAAGGCAATGGAATGTATTTTATTTCATAAATTGTGTAACAGGTAAGGTATTTGCTATATTATTCTTTTGTAAATTCAGGTTTGTTGAGGTATAATTTACAAACACTAAAAATTCACTCCTTTTAGGTGTATAGTTCTATGAGTTTTGATCAATGTATACAGTGGTTATGCCACCACTTAGATATAGAACATTTCTATCATTCCAAGATGTTCCATGTCCCTTTGTAGTAAATCGCATTCACCCAGTGCATCCCCCTAGAAACCATTGATATGTTCCCTATTACCATTGGTTTGTCTTTTTGAGAAAGTCACATAAAGGTAATCATATAGCCTTTTGTGCTTTTTTGCATAGAAAACATCTATAAACAAATACTGAACTCATGCTCAAGATGCATGTTGAAATATTTATGGGAAAGTGTGCAGATGTTTACAGTTTTATTTGAAATGCATCAAAGACTAAGATGGAGTGATAGATGGGGAGAAGGATGACTAGATGGATAAATATTTGATAAAACAAGTATGATAAAATTATAATGGTAAAATCCAGACGATGACTACATAGGTGTTCACTGTATAACTACTTGAACTTTATGGAATATTTGAAAAAAAATACAATAAAATATCAGAGGAAAACAGTCTACTTGGCTATCATGTACACCCATCTTCATAATTGTTTAAAGCACTTCTAGGAACCTGGTTTAAATATAGATGAGCTGTATGCATGGAGGGAAATTTTAAGTAATTAACCAATAAGTGAATAATCAAGAAAACTTTATATTCATCACTTCTTTATTGAATCTCTCTCTTCCTTGAACCCAGTATGAGTCTGGAGTTGGGATTACAGAGGAATGGCACAGAAGATGAGCTTTCTTCTGATATTCTACCTATTGTCTTTAGATTTGCTCATATCAACTCTCTCCACCCTCTTTCAGAAGGCCCCACCATCCCTCCTGAAAATTGACCTCAGCAGGATTCTCTCATCACTGCCATATTTGTCTCAATTCTAGGTGAGAGAACTTTCATTCTCAAGACAATAGCACCAGTGCATGTGCAATATTGTTATATTTTGTTATATATTGTTGCTATATATTCACTATATGTATATATTGTTAGTGTTTATATATGAAATGCACTAAAATAAAACTAATGGGAAAAGTATTATTAATCAAAGAAAAATAATAAAAAGGCATTGTAGATTTTTCAGATTCTGTTGGGATCTGAAGTCTGAACATTGCAGTGAAGCAATCCTGTTGAGTGAAATCTATATCACAATTTTCTGTCAGTAAATATGATGTAACCATCATTATCATCACCAACATCCTCCTCCTCATAAATCCCAATGTAAATTAAATGGTCTAGAAAGTCAAGCAATTTGAGCCCACCCAGGGATGCAAAACAAACAAAACAAAAAGTGAATTTCTTCCTTTTCATTAGCTGATCTTTATTACATGAGGGCTTTGACTTGCCATGTTTGTAGAATGGATTAAAAAATTAAGGTCACATGAAACAGAAAGTTGAATCCCTCTTGTTAGGAGGCAGATAGGAGTTATCCAGAATGATTCAGGATGCCAAGAAGGTAAGTTCTACCAGTTCCTTCTCTACAGCAGCTGGATGCAGAGACACCCACACACCACTTGGAGCCCTGGGGAGAGTCCATACAATTTATTATTCTAATGAATAGGAACATTTGCACTTAGAAGAGCAATGGAAAATAATCATTTCTCTGTGTCTCACTGAGTTCACAACTTAATAGACCCCCTAGCTGTAACCAAATCAAAGAAACATAGTATACAATACTTGAGAGAAAACCACCAGATTTTCTATGGATTCTAGCTCTTCTGGTAAAATGAACTTTTTGAACAGTAGGCTCACACTCTCATTTGTCAGCAGCAATCTGGGGCCATTTCCATGGTCCTCTTTGGGGAGAACAAGTACTCTCCAGTTTATCAGTATCCACCTGGCCACAGCACCTGCCTGGCCCTTCTAGGCATTTTAGTTTATCATTCCTGATCTAGACATTCGAGGTTCTAGTTTTTGGGACATTTGATATTATTGCAAAAAGGTTTTCTCTGTAACATATGTTTGTTTCCTAGAATGTTCTGGTTCTGTATCAACTCTAAACTTACAGTACAGGAAATTCCTACTACCCCATGAAAAGTCCTCAAGTAACACTAATGGGATGAATCATTGTCTTATTCTAAGGAAGATGGTTTCAGTGGTTAGGCATTATCTAGAAAGAGAAGAGATACAGACTTGTCTGTAGAGTGGACCTGATATGAAATTGAACCTGACATTTCCATAGAAGCATAACTCTATCAAATTACTAATTGATTCAAAAAACATTCATTGAGCACCTAAAATGTAGCAGGAATAATATTAAGTATTGAGATAAGAGTAAAACACAAGGTCCAGCCTCAAGACAATTCCTTGATATCAGAGAGAGTCAAATGGGCCTCCTTACAGAAACATGTGCAGTAGGTTGCTGCATGCTAGATGGCTTACAAGCACAGTGAGGGTCAAATCTTTTGTGGCAGGGAAATGAAGGTGTTGAGAAAAGGCATCCTGAAAGACATGAAGATTGGGCTATGTGTTGAAAGGTCAAGATGACTAGGGAGAGGTCATTCCAGGCAGAGTGTCACCACTTCCTTTCAGAGGAGCGGTGGCTGCATAGCAATCATTGTGGTGAGACTGTGGAATGAATGAGAAGTCAGGAAGTGAAGCACAGATGAAACCAAGTCTTTGAAGAAGTACCAGTGGTTGGGAGAAGATAACCAATGGTATAACAGAAGATTAAGAGAGATTGGGGTTTTGTTTTGGTTTTGTTTGAAAACAGGGGAAAAGAGCTGCATACCTGGCAGGCCAGGTGGTGCTGGGAGGAGAGAAAGGAGGGAGGGAGGGGGTTTGGGAAGTAGCTTCTGGTCCATGGAACAGAGGGCTTCTTTGCCAAACCTCCAAGTTCCCCAGCCCCCCTCCTGCCCACCCCTCCCCGCTACGGAGCTCTACAAGGAGAGGAAGTTCACCAAGTGCAGGAGCAGAGGTGACAAAATTCAAAATGAGTTTACCCAGCCTTGGCTTGACTCCAAGGCTCCACCCCAGAAGCAGCATGATGCACAGGTACACTCCCTCTGAGATGCAGTGCCATATCAGGAGGTAAGACTGTCATTTGTTTCCTTTATGATTTTATTCTTGTTATTGCTATTATTGTTGTTGTTGTTAATTTTGTATTCCCTGGATTTAAAGCCTGCACCTAGGAGCTAGAGCCCACAAAATATTTCAGTAGAGTGAGATTCTGATTTTGTGTGTACTCCCCACATGGCTCAGCTCCAGCCATGTTTTTTCACTGACAAGGAGAAACATGCCATAGATCATTATCCCTTCTCAGTTCCTGCAGCCTCTGAAATTGCAGACCTTAGTAACATTGTGAACAAGTTGCTGGAAACCAAAAATGAGTTCCACAAACATGGGGAGTTTGATTTCCTTCCAAGGACTAGTTTCTGTGAATGCCCTCGGTCAAACACAGGGAACAGGAAAAGATCTCACGAGAAGACGCTATGGAACTAGAATTTGTGGAGACATACACTGCACCTCAGTCAGAGCAACAATTATTCTTCAATGGCTGGTTCAGGGTGAGGGGCAGAGGTATGGGCCTCAACAGGTTCTTAAAAGATTTCTCAGATCTGGTCTCTGGGAGGAACATCAATAATGGCAATTGTGGGTAATAAAGATGATGTAAAAGATGTGGCCTGTGTTTGTCTTGCCTACTACTGGGTGTCTCTATGGATCAGTTTATTTCCTTATGGGAGTGGGATGCAGAAACAAAGTGAAAGCCCCACACTGCTGCAGAGGTCATGCTGGAAGTGTGCATTCCATACCCATTGATAGCACAGGAACTAAATTTTGCACTGACTCCTGTGATTAGATGCTAAAGAGCTGGTCTACAGTCCTCACCAATCACTTCCCATGTGGGAGCATAAGAAAGATTGATAAAATTGACCATAGAGATTCTTTCTATAAATGTAATTGATAAAAAGTCTTCAGATTACATCAGTGCAGATCACCCTTGATGATAGTTACCACTACCTTTCTTTAAATTTTGTGTTTATTATACAATAGTTTGTGTTTATAAAATATAAAATATGCTGTTCATTTTTTACCTTAGACAAACTCTTGAAATTAAACTGAATTCCTCATTTTAAAACATGAAAAAAAGCTGCATGTTGATATGCCAGTATGTAAACACCAACAAAAAGGAAGGTTTAAGATATCCAAGAAAAAAAGGAGATAGTTGATGGAGTAGGATATAAAGAAATGTGAGAAAATGGAACAGTTAGACAGAAATGATTGGTTTTCTCTGTATTTACATATTTACTGATTAAGAGAAATTACTCATTGAAATATTTATTGATGGAAATATAGTAGAATATAATAATTAAGTGCTGAATTCTTGGCAATTTTCACTTCCCAGTCATTTCTTTTGTTAACAAATTGTTTTGTTAATAATTGTTCAATTGTTTAAAATGTCTACTTGTACTAGTTTAAGACTTGTTCTTAAGGAACTTATACACACAGAAATTATAATAAAATATATTAACTACAATAATCAAGTTATGTAAAACTTATTTGAAAGCCCAGAGATTTCACAGTCACCTACAGAACCTTCAAGCATTAAAAACCAGACCTAATTATCTTAATAAAATTATACAGGTTTCAGGTGTACAATTCTATAATACACAATCTGTACATTGTATCGTTTATTCACCACCCAAAGTCAAGTCTCCTTTCATGATCATTTATCCTCTTTATCCTTTTATACCTCTCCCAAACTTCCTTTTCCTCTGGTAGTCACCAAACTGTAGCCTGGGTCTATGAGTGTCTTTGTTTCTTTCTTTCTCAATCCCTTTACCTTTTTTATTCAGTCCCCCAATCTCCTGTATGTCAGGTGTCCATCTACTCTCTGTACCTATAAGTGTGTTTCTACGTTGTTTGTTAGTTAATTTTGATTATTAGATTCCATGTATAAGTGAAATCAGATGGTATTTATCTTTCTCTGACTGACTTATTTTGCTTAATTATAACATTGGAGTTAATGGAGAAAGACTAAATGTGTATTTCCCTCTTAAGATTAGGAACAAGACAAGGATGTCAGCATTTATAGATGTTATTTAACATTATGTTGGAAGTCTTGGCCAGTGTGATAAAGCAAGAAAAATGAAAGCCATACAGATTGGAAAGAGAAAAAGTAAAACTGTCTTTATTAATGATGATATTATCTTCTGTGTTGAAAAATCCAAAGAACCTACAAAAAGCTACTACACCTACTAAGTGAGTTTAGTAACATCGGAGTATAAAAGGTCAATACAGAGTATATAAAAATAAATTATGTTTCAATACAAGAGCAAAAAATTGAAAATTGATATTAAAACAATACCATTTACAATACATTAAAACACATGAAATGGAGGCAAATTAAACAAATATGTGTGAGACATATACACTGAAAACTATAAAATATTGCTAAGAGAAATATAGAAAGACCTAAAAGACAGGAGAGGTATGTCATGTTCATAGATCAGTAAACACAATATTGTATATGTCAAATCTTACCAAATTGATCTATAGATCTTGATATATGATTTATAAAAATTGAGAAGTGGATTCTAAATGTTATATCTATAAAAAAGCAAAGAACATAGAATAGCCAAAATAATTTTGAAAAACAGTAACAAATTTGGGAAATTTAAGTTACCTGATTTTAAGACTTACTGTTAAGCTACAATAATCATCAAGTCAGTGTGCATTGGTATAAGAATAATCATACAGATCAGTGGAATAGAATAAAGTCTAGAAGTAGGCCCACACACATGTGGCCAGTTGACTTTTGTCACAGGTGCCAAGTTAATTCAATAAAAAAAGATAGTCTTTTCAACACATGGTGCTGAAACAACTATATCTCAATATGAAAAAAAGTCATGAACTATTACCTTGTACCCTATTAAAAATAACTTGAAATGGATCATAGATCTAAATGTAAGAGGTAAAATTATAACATTTTTAAAAATAAGAGAAACTTTTTTGTGACTTTGCACTAGGCAGTGTTGGATGAGATCAATCAAGAGGACGTGACCATTAAAATTCTACCTCAGTTAACCCAACTTTTAAAAGATACACCTTAAAAAAGCCAACATGAAAAATTGTTGAGAAAAAAAGTACCAGAATCAGTTTGTCGGGGGCCCAGCCTGAGCTTCACCATAGACACTCTCTCTGGCCTCAGCAAGTCATATAAGCCCTTTGGATCTTATTTTTATCATCTCTAATATGGTGACTATATCTTCCCTCCTTTCTTGGAGACATTAGAAGCCTAGAGCAATGTCATGAATCTAATGTTTATTTAATAGAGTTTGAAACACCATGCAGATGAAAGAAACTCTTAGGGAAGAAATTGAGGTTGTTCATCTGCCCTGGGCTTCTTGTAAAATTCCTGGGGGTAATTTTTAGGGCCTCTAGGTTCTTGTTATGTCCAAGATAGAGAAAGTATCAGGATATACTCTCCAGGCCCCTGCCTCTCTCCCTTCATAAGCCTTACCGAGGCAGGTCACCTTGAATCAGCATAGCACTCACTCTCCTGTTTACCAGAAACCCCATTCAGGAATTCTACCCAGCATGCTCACAGAAAGGTATGTCCCCATATGCCTTCCCACTTCTCAGCCTCCTAATTTCCTTTCTTTTTGAGTAAGGGTGGATCACAGTGACTCATGATCTACACATGACTTTTTTCTTGATGGGAGACCAATGGACTAAGTGTTACTTGGATTCAGGGACTGGCACTGTAATGTAATGATGAGATTTTTTATTCTGAGTGACTGAAAGAATGAAGGACAGAACTGGTAACTAGAGGGAAGTCAGAAGGGAACCCACCAGGTTAAAGACTAAAGGAAATGAAGAGAGCCTGGGAGAGCCAAGGAGACAAGTTAAGTTGATGGAGGTACAGGAGTCAATATTTACAAAATCTTATACCTCTAAGTTAACCTAGAGATCATGCAGTGCAACCTTGAAAACGACAGAGGAAAAATGGATGAATAGTCACATGGATAGATTAGATAGAGAAGATAAGAGCTAGGACCTTGGGAGACAACAGGGATTGGCAGAAAACCAAGTTCTCCATTCAAAACAAAATCTTACATAGGTAAACTTA
Organism: Sturnira hondurensis; assembly: GCF_014824575.4. Classification (NCBI taxonomy): domain Eukaryota; kingdom Metazoa; phylum Chordata; class Mammalia; order Chiroptera; family Phyllostomidae; genus Sturnira; species Sturnira hondurensis. Next base: position 73,152 of record NW_028077358.1, on the reverse strand, counting down.
AGCATGTAAAATCTTCTGAGCCTCACTTTTCTCACACATAGAATAGTTACCTATATTCAAGATATTTAAACTTCCAGCCAAGATGGAGGTGTAAATGGAAATACTCTACCTCCTCCCACAACCAAGTTTAAAGACAACAAAAATTTAGTAACAAAAATGCAACCAAAACACACAGAAAATTGAACTGCATGGAAATCTGACAACAACTAACCATGCATCCAAACCAGTAAGAGGGGTGGAGTCAGTGGCTGGCAGAGAGGGGTTGTGGCAGGAAAAAGTAGCTAGACCAACTCAGGCACACAGGCAACAGTTGGCAGATCCCAGACATCGGGATGGCAATGGGCAGACCCAGTGAGGGTGCAAGTGGCTGGCTGACCATGGCCACACATTCACACACAGATAAACCAGGCAAAAAAAAAAAAGTGAGACAGATCGTGCAATCCAGGGCCCTAGCAACAGGAATTAAAGCATAAAGGAACCAACCGGAAAACTTTCAGGGGTGCCGAGAGAGGCTCCAGGCTCACAGAGAGTTTGTTGGAAAGACCCACAGGGTCTTGGAGGGTACATGAGCCCAGATCCGAGAAAAGGGCCCAATTTGCTTGTGGGAAGTAACAGATGGGATCAAAATCTAAGAGAGAGCAGAAAAAAATTCCATTGCCCCTCTCTGACCCAGGCCCCACATACAGCATCACAACCCAGCAACCTGGATTGCCCTGCCCTGATGAACACCTAAGGCTCTGCACCTAATGCATAACAGGTGAAAAAAGACCAAAACATTATGGCTCAAGAAGAATAGCTCAAAGCCCCAGAGCCAATACTTCTAAGCAACCAAGAGATAGCCACCCTATCAGATGCACACTTCAAAGCACTGATGATCAGGATGTTCACAGAACTGGTTGATTATAGTCACAAACTAGGTGAAAAATGAAGGCTACACTAAGCAAAATGAAGCAAACTACACAGGGAACCAATAGTGATGGGAAGGAAACTGGGACTCAAATCAATTGAACGGACCCGTAAGAAGAAAAAAATGACCAATCAGAAAAGCATGAAGAAACAAGAACTCAAAAAAAAAAATGAGGAGAGGCTTAGGAATCTCCAGGGCATTTTTAAACATTCCAACATCTGAATTATAGGGGTACCAGAAAGGGAAGAGGAAGATCAACAAAGGGAAAACTTATTTGAACAAATAATAAAGGAGAACTTCCCCAAAATGGCAAAGGTAATAGACTTCCAGGAAGTCCAGGAAGCTCAGAGATTCCCAAAAAATGTGGACCCAAGGAGGAACACACCAAGGCACATCATAATTACATTACCCAAGATTAAAATGGAGGAGAGAATCCCGCAAGCAACAAGAGATAAAGGGACAGTCACCTACTAAACAGTTCCCATCAGACTGTCAGCTGATTTCTCAAAAGAGACCTTGCAGGCAAAAAGGAGCTGGAAAGAAGTTTTCCAAGTCATGAAATGCAAGGACCTACATCCAAGATTGCTCAATCCAGCAAAGCTTTCATTTAGAATGGAAGGGCAGATAAAGTGCTTCTCAGATTAGATCAAGTTAAAGGATTTCATCACCACCAAGCCCTTATTATATGAAATGTTAAAGGGACTTATCCAAGAAAAAGAAGAAAACACAAGTACAGTAAAATGACGGCAAACTCACAATTATTTACAACCACACCTAAAACAACAACAACAAAAAAGCAAACTGAGTAAACAAGTAGAACAGAAAGAGAACCACAGAAATGGAGATCACAGGAAGGGTTAGCAACAGGGAGTGGGAGGAGGAGAGAGGGAGAAAATGTACAGAGAATAGGTAGCATAGATGGTAGGTAGAAAATAGACAGGGCAGACGGCAAGAATAGTATGGGACATGTAGAATCTAAGGAACTGTGATACAAGGGTATAAACTAAAGGGTAGAATGGTGGGGGAGGAGGTGTGCAGGGTGAAGAGGGATTAAAGGGGGAAATGGGAAAACTGTAATGGCATAATAAATAAAATATATTAAAAGTAATAAAGAAATGAAAATAGAATTTTTGTAAACTTTAAATGGAATAACATACAATGGAGTTAAATGGAATAACATACCTAATAAAATCTACATTTACATTCAGTGAAGTATTAGCTTTCTATGTCCCTTTTTTCCTTCCTTTTTCTTTTTTCCCCCTCTTTCTTTTGTCTTTCTTAATTTTTTTCCTTTCTCTTAGGCCCCAATTGAAAATGAAATAGGGCAGACAGGAGAGGCTGCATCTGGCTTGTGGAGAAAAGGGCACATAGGACCCAAGGGCTGGAGGTAAACTGAACTTTGTATGGACAAGCAGGGTAGGAGATGCTTGCAGAAGTGGGATGTGGACAAATGCATCCAGGATGGAGAGGTGTGACAGCTACTCAGAGCAAAACTGAACTCTTGTCACTGTATGGTGTATCACTGCTATGTGACACTGTTCTGTGCCATGGCTATAATGTTAAAACCAAATTGGGCTTGCCTTAATGTTAAACTAGAAAAATCCATCTTGGGGGACATTTTCTAAGGTGACAGGTCTTCCTACAAATACCCTCTCCAGAGCAAATAACCTAGATCAACAAATTGGCTCTCCTGGAGGGGGCACTTCCTACTGAGTCCCCCTGCCACCATTGAGCAGATTCCCTGGCTCAAATTCCAGCTCTACCACCTAATAGCTGTGCAAACCATGCCTTAACTCCCTTTCAGAGGAGTAAATGATTCAAGAGCGTGGACTCTAACACCAAACTGCTTGGTTGAATCATGGCTCTGCCATTCATTATCTGCATCACCTGGGACTAGTTACCACATTACCTCTTTGTGCCTCAGTTTTCTATTTGTAAAATGGGATTATAATATATATTATAACAGCATCTATTTCATGGAATTGTTTGAGAATTAAAGGAGATACTACGTGTAAAATACCTTAAACTGGACCTTGACACATAGTAAGATCTAATTAGGTTTCAGCCTAATTATTATCTACCTTGGCATACAATTTTTTGTATGCTCATATATTGAAAGAGGAACTGGGCCAGAGAGTGCTTGATAAATGTTACCTGTCACTCACTGTCCCTCTGATTCCACCACCTCCAAGAAACACTCTCTTATTACCATATGTTACAGAACAGAACTGGGGTTGGGAGATGAACCATATATTATTACCAACCCCCCCTTTCCTCTAGGGGTTCCCCCCCGTACTAGGTTTGCTTTGCCCACCACCAGAAGAAAGACATCTCTCAATGTCAAAGATTGGTAAAAAGGAAAGGAATTATTTGTTTAAAAGTTATACAGACTTAGAGCAATGATTTAATGTCTTCATTAAAATACTGAAGTCCTTTAGAATACCCACAAATGCACACAGTCCTTCCTTCACCCCTTTGTCCAGTCTGGGGTACCATATCTCAATAACAGAAGTAGAAGTCTGTTATTCAGGCTCCTGGCACCATAGGCTGTATCACCACCATGATCTCCAGTTAATCCAAATCTCTGTGGCATTTTCTCATGGCCCACCAGCAAGAGTCCTTTCACTCCTTTTCTTCCAAGCAAAGTCTCTCCTGTTTCCTAAGCAATGTGGCAAAAGGGAACACCCCAAAGCCTCATGGTCCCTACTCCTCCAAAAACTCATGGTCCTGCCTCTGCCAATGCCACATGGTGATCTCAACTCCTCCAAAGCCGCATGCTCCCAACAAGTCGCCCAAGCCGAATGGTCTCAAAAGACACCAAATGGATGCCACTCCTGGGTTTGAATCCCAGTGCCAATCTTCTTCTGTAGCCCCATTTCCAGCTCTTCCCACAATCAGTTACACCTGCCAGCATCCCTGTATTCTTCCAGCTTTACTGGGCTGCCATAGTAAGTCCAGGCAGGCATGTCCCCTTGGGGTGGAGCCAATCATCTCCAAGTTCTCTAAGGTGCTGTAACTAGGAGGAGTTGCTTCCGAGTTACATTCTGTGTTGAAGTCACTCCCACTCCCCTGGTTCAAAGTATGGCCACAGCTATTTAACATATCTGTGAAACCAGTTAAATGTTATAGATATGTTAAATGATATGTTATCCACCGTCCTGGAATCCCAGAGTAGCTTCCTCTCCTCCAGTCCCTTCTCTGGGATCCCCTGGGTTTCAGCCTGGACCAACAATTAACAGGTGTGTGTCTGGCATGCTGGGGGCCTCCAGGAGCCTGCTAAGCTCTGGGCTGGCAGCCATTCTGATGGGTCGGTGCCCTTGGCACATGACTTTAGCAACCAATAGGCACAAAGTAAGTTTCACTGTGTGCCTCTGTCACCCTTTGGCAGGTTCAAGTCTTTTCTTCCCTCCACAGCAATCAGCAGAGGCCTATGGAGCCAGGTGCCTGGGGGAATAGGACACTTGTCACGGAGTTCATCCTGCTTGGCCTGACAGAGAACATAAGAATGCAACCTGTCCTTTTTGCCATCTTCCTCTTGGCCTACCTGATCATGGTCAGGGGAAATGTCAGCATCCTGGCAGCCATCTTTGTGGAGCCCAGACTCCACACTCCCATGTACTTCTTCCTGGGAAGCCTGTACCTGCTGGACATCGAGTGCATCACCATCACTCTTCCTTCAATGCTGGCCTGTCTCCTGGCCTGCCAGTGCAGGGTTCCCTTTGCGTCCTGCATTTCACAGCTCTTCTTTTTCCACCTCCTGGCCAATGTAGACTGTCACCTCTTGACAGCCATGGCCTATAACCATTACCTGGCCATTTGTCAGCCCCTCATCTATAGCACCCACATGAGGCGTGAGGTCCGGGTGCCCTGGTGGGCATCTGCTGCACCATCTCCTTCACCAATGCTCTGACTCACACTGTGACTGTTTCCACACTGAACTTCTGTGGCCCTAACATAGTCAACCACTTGTACTGTGACCTCCCAACCCTTTTCCAGCTCTCTTGCTCCAGCACCCACCTCAGTGGGCAACTGCTTTTTGTGGGGGCCACCTCCATGGGGATGATCCCCATGATCTTCATCTCAATGTCCTATGCCCATGTCACAACTACAGTGCTATGAATCCACTCTGCTCAGGGGAGGAAGAAGGCTTTCTCGGCATGTGGCTCCCACCTCACTGTGGTCTGTATCTTTTATGGAACGGGCTTCTTCAGCTACATAAGTCTGGGCTCAGTCTCAGCCTCAGACAAGGACAAGGGAATTGGAATCCTCAGCACTATCCTCAGCCCCATGCTGGACTCACCCATCCATACCCTCCAAAACCCTGATCAGTCAGGATGGGGACACGGGTTTCTGCAACAGGTGTTTGATAACATTGCTCTGAAGAAGGGGTTGTGTGCTGTCCCCACAACCCTGAAGAGGGTGCTGATGGGAAAGAGACTTCTTGAATGAGAAGGCATCCAGACATTTTCTGTTTTTTGAGAACTCCCCCCAAACACTTTCTTATACTGATGGCCTGAATTTGGGAAGGGGGAGCTTCAGGGGTGGATTCAGGGATAGGAGGAAATCAGATGATCTGGGCCAGGGGGGAAGATGGTTTGCCTTGGACTGGGAAGAAAGGCTAAAGCTTAAGTAAGCATATCTAAGTTTCTCACAGAAGATGCATTAAAGACAGGTGGGACAAAATTATAATGTGGGCCAGGAAATGGGACACAAGTCAACTACGTTGTATGTTTCAACTTTAATGACAGTTCAATTAAATTATGTTTGAGACTTTAATAAAAACAAAAAGTTTGCCCTCTTTTTAAGATAAAATATATCTTAATAAAATATATCTACACCTGTACCAGTGTGTAGGGTCTGGTTTTTAAAGACTCTTCTTCAGAAAATAAACTTAGAATTGTGAAATTAAGTTGGGGCTTGACACTCCCGAGGTGCAGGGTGTTGGGACCTGTCAGCCCCTTCTTCAGAGCAATGTTATCAAACACCTGTTGCAGAAACCGGAGTCCCCATCCTGACTGATCACCTGTGAGAACAATACATGTTTATTGCACTGCATGTGCTGACTCTCACATCCCCCCCCCCCACTGAACCAAAAATATGAGAATGTATTATCCTATGTCCCATGAGAAGAAGCATTCAGAATAGTAAGTTTTGTTTTCATTTTTAGTAAAAAATACACTGGTTTATATTGGGCATTCTGTTTAATATGTATATACAGATAATCAGTAAAGGTGGAAAAACTGTTAAGAAAGAAAACTAGAGGGAGATAATGCTTGTGATTACTGATGAATGCCTACTGGAAATTAAGAACTTACCTGAAGGGTGAAACTAAGGCAATCCAGAGATTTCACGCACTAGTGTGGCCATTTCTAAAATATCTTCTGTGAATCATTTCAGGTACTTCTTGGCCAAGAAGTTGGAAGTCTGAGAAGAGTGACCTTCCCAACAGGCTTATGGATTGTTTGAGGAGGGAAGCATGGGCCCCTTAAGGTGTCTGAGAATATTTCCCAGTCAAATGGAGGTGTCCACAGTCATTCTCCAAATCCGGCCACCCACCAGGTCTGCAGAAAATTCTCTAAAACTCTCACACCCACACACTTGCCTTCTTGCAGATAGCTGCCTTTCCGTACAGGTCCATGGGACACCTGCAACAGCTCTGAGCCTCGTGCCCCTCCTCCAGGCAGTGCTGCCCATACTGCACCTTTAACCCCCTGGATCAATGTTTATCTCATGTCATTTCAGCCTCCAAGGGCTACTGATTTCTTTCTGATCACCACCATATCACATCTAGACCGCTGCGTGTGCCAGCCCTCCTCATTTCTTCCTGGCCTCTCCACTCACTCTGCCTCTCTCTCAAACAATGCCTCACAGGCAAGGAGGTCTTTTCCTTGTAGGTCCCTCATAATTCCTTCATTTTTATTCATTGTTCTTAATCTCTCCTGAAAGAGTGTGGCCCACACAGCAAGACACTAGCATAATCTTTTCTGTATTCCTTGAAGTTTCTTTTTCTCTCCCCAGCTAGATTACAAGCTCCTATGTTTTATGTTACACTGTGTCCTCCATGCACCCAGCACAGTGCTGAGTGAATAAAGCAATCTTGCAAGGGACTAATCGATAATAGAAAGCATGGCCCACAGAAAAAAAATTTGTTTTCTACATGGGAGGTAAGTGAAACTACCGGACATCTAGAAATACTCTAAGAAGCTCAATATTAGTAAAGGGTAAAGTATATAAATAGGGGGAAAAGAGAAGAAACTTTCTTCTGATGAAATAGAGACAATCTCCAATTTGACATAAGAGGGAGATGTTTTCCCAGCTTTGCAATTGAACTGTGATATATTTTCTCCTCAAAAATGAGAACAACTGCCTGAAGCTGAAGTGGAAGAAATGCCTCCTTCTTGCAAAGAATTAGAGAGCATTTAGCTAGCAGAGGCTGAGCCTAGAGCACCAGGGTTCAAAATCCTGTAACCTCCAAAAACTGAGACCCACTCAGCATGGGGCATATTACAGAAGTGGGATGATAATAATAAATGAGTGTTCATAAATCACCACAGAGTATTTGTTTTTCCTTAGTTCATATTCTTAGATGAATGGTTTTTAATTCTGCTGTGCAAATACAAGTAAATCGTGTTTCATGTACATAATTTTATTAAAAGGCTCCCTTGTTTAAACAGGAAAGGTAAAGTATTGACATGAAAAGGTGTATAGCACATATTGGTACATTTACAAAGTGATGATGATGTGACATGTATATGTGTACAGGGTCAAAATGTCCCAGGGAACAGCCCCCAACTGTGGGTGGTGATTCCACTCTAGAGGGGAACAGGATGAAGAAGAATGGTGGGAAATGGCCAAGGAATGTTGGGCTCTATTCCATTTACTCTCTCTTGAAGTTTTTCACTGAATTCTATAATTTGGGAGAAAAAAATAAATGTTAATGGTGAAAATGTGGAGTTTGGGGGTGAGGTGACTGGACTATAGTACTTTTTCTCCACCCTCCAAAGTGTCCTCTGTAATCTTCATCTTTGAGAAAAATGGTAAGTTGTTCTGTCCATCTAATACAAGGCCACTGGGTTCATTTGATCAACAGTCAGTGACTTAGAAGAAGGAAGAAACTGTCATTGGTCTTCTTGTCCATCCCTTCTCTTCAGAGTGAAGACCCACACTGATCGATCTAAGAAAATTCTCCCAATGGACCCATTCCCCTTCCTCCCTCTTCTGGCCCTGGGAATTCAAAGTCCACCCTCCTTTCCACACCACCCTCTCCCTGCAATGCCTCCTTCCCAACACCTTTGCACTGCTGCTTAATTTGGAATCTTTTCTGATATTCCAGTTGAAGGCAGTGACTAATCTTAATGGGGACTTAATTGCCACTTAATGTGGCAATTCCCTGTGCCACAAACATAGGTTTGTGGCCTCTTTGCACTATAAGAAACTTCTAGTGATATTTTAGTCCAGCCACCCAGACTTCAGATGGCTCATATCTAGAGAAAGTGTTCTCTATGTTATCAGTCCTCAACATACCTGTGAACATTGTTTCTATTTTTTTTTTAGTTTTTAAATTACAGTTGACATTTAATATTACACTAGTTTCAGGTATACAGTATAGTGGTTATTTAACTTATAATGTGACAACCCTCCCTGAACACAGCTGTGAACCTTTGAGGACACCCAGGCTCCATCCGTCAGGCTCAGCAGATGTCACTCTATAGTCCATGGGTATCTACGTGTCTACTTGGCAGTGCTCTCATACACATCTCAACTGTGTCTCCTTCCCCACATCCATTCTACCTGTGAGAGGCTTACCATGTGTCCAGCACAGAAAAAGGCACTCGTAGGACTCAAAAGAATTGAAACAGAAGTACTTTTTCTCTTATTATTCTATTAGCACATAACAGTACAGTATTTACAAAGTCTTTGAAATCTATTTAATTATTTGGATATTGCAACTAGACAGTCAAGTGTCACCCACAGCCAGAGCCAGGATCAGACAGTAAGAAGGCCAGCTTTTACTATGCTTACTTTCCAGTTAAAAAACAATAGAGGTACAGGCAGGCTAAGTGACTTTTCAAAGTCTGTACAGTTAATAGATAGGGAAGCCTCCAAGGGCTGGCTCCTAACCCAGTACCTTTGCCTCTCTGCCTGCCTACCTCTAGTAAATCACCAAAGAATTCTAAACTAACAGTGCAATACTGACTCTAGGCACAATAAGTCTCAGAAATAAAACTCTGAAAGTAGACATTCAGTACAGTTGAGTGTAGAGAGCCTTAGGGTATCTGGAGCCCTGGGTTCTAATTCAGTCTCTTCTACTTCAGTCTACATGCACTTTTTAAGTGTTTGTTCCTTTACCTGTAAACTTAGTCCCTTTCATGTATCTTCGGCTTTTTTCACTCATCAACTACATGGTTAATACTCAGAGTCCCACAGGGCACTTAAAGCTGGAGTAAAATAATGGACTATGGGCAATCAAATGGGCAGGCAGTAAGGTTGAGAACAGGTTATAAGTCCAGGAGCAATTCATGCACAAAGGGTAAAAGTGGGTTCTTGTGCTTCAGCAACTGGAGAGATGCCCAGATTGGACATGGTAGCAGTGAGCAGGCAGAGATATGAGGGCCTGGGAGGTAGCAATAATTGAAATGGGAAAAATGACCTTGGAACATCACCCAGAAAACATTTACCCTCGTTGTCAGAGTTTATGTTTGTAGTATCTGAGGAGATAATATCAGGACTCTAAAAGATTAAACCTTTATTTTGGTATTTACAGGTAGTTTTCTAGGCCAGGGAATAAGGAAAAGCAAATATGAGTCAAATGTCCTCTGTGTACCAGGCAGCAAGCTCAGAAGCCCACGCATTAACTCAACTGTGGGCAAGTGAGGATAGCACTGGACTGAAGAGCTGGTAGACCTGACTTGTGGGCTAACACTGCTACTAGCTAGCTGTGTGACATTGGGCAGGTCATTTTTCTCTGTGCTGACCCTAGTTTTCTCATCTATGACATGGGAATCACAATATGCACTTCAAGTGATTATTCTAAGGGTGATGAAATGAATTGAAATACAGAATGACTGACAATAATTTGACAAGTATAATGCAGAAGATGCTAATATTCCATTAGGTTCTAGTTGGAGTTGCTCTATTCTGGAGTTTGTGCCTGCTCTCTAATAAGGACCAGAACATGAATTTCCTGGCCAACCTCCAAAACTCCAGCCTTCCCAGCCAGTATTCTGTTCCTTGAACCACACTGATCCTCACTTCCCTTAAACAAGCTGGTGAAGGACTCAGACCTATAGAAGTTGTTCTCACCCCACCCCCATAATTAATCTCTTGAGCTCCCAAACACCTCAGTATCTTTTGGTGGATTAGACAAAAGGCTAAGTGATAAACTTTGCTGACTTCCCCAGCTCTAAAAGGCCTCAGGAGGCATACCCATCCAGCAACTGTTCTAACAAAGTTTCCCACAGAAACAGCCTGGGCCAGGATTGGGCAATGATATCCTTGCAAGTTCCACAGACAGGATCATCTAATTAGCTCCCAAATGTGAGTTCACGATAATTGGTCTAAAGGCTGGGGGACACTGGGGATTTGCTGATTGTCTTCTCCATTTCTGCTAATAAGGCCAGAGGGAAGGGACTGACAGGAAAACATTGCTTTCTTTTTGGTTCCTTAGTCAGAAAGTAACTAGGCCTCAGAGAGAAGAGTGAAGGAGGCCAATTAAGGATGGATGGCTTTAATAGCATTCTTAGCAAGACTCATTAGCAAACTTGTGAAGTGAGGCAAGATGGGTGTGTGTCTCAATCCCTTGCAAACACTGACCTCTCATTTCTTCACGTTTCATCTGCGTTTTGGCATTGTGTTCTTCCACCCTTCTTCACACCCCAGGACCCTCCTGTTCCCCCACTTCTCCACCCAATCCCAGCCTAGTTTTCTTTCAATTCCACATTAAACAAATGCACCTGCTTCATTTTCTGTAGTGGCTGTATCATTTTACAACTGCATCAAGATTTCCTTAACCAACCCGTCCATCTTGACCCTTCAGGTTGTTCCCAGTTTTTCACTACTAAAGGCAAAGCTTTGATATGTCTTTTCATAGCCATTTCCCTGAATGGACTATATGCATGTATATATTTCCAACACTCATGAATATTGAGAAACTAACAGATTGAATCATTTGACTTTTCTACCAATTCAATCTTGGAGGGCCACTTTTGTCATTCTAACTGACCCTAATTATTACCATTAAAAAAATCTTTGCAATTTGATAAGTGAGTTGCTTTCTATTCCTGATTTAGTTTGAATTTCTTGGATTGTGAGGGAGACTGAGTTTTTCTACTTATACTAATGCAAGTATTAACTCTTTTTCATGTATACCGCAAATATTTTCCTTATTTATATTTGTTTCTCATCAATACTAATGCTATTTTTGACATACTCACTTTATTTTATGTAATCAAGTACATAAATCTTTATGTACTTATGGCTTTATGACTTGTCTTTGCTGTGACACTTGAAATTATTATCCCCATCTCAAGTGTATAAATACTCATCTATATTTTCTACTACTTACTTTATGAGTTCATCTTTTACATTTTAGGTTTCACATTCTTGACATCCAGAATTCACTGTGGTGCATGGTGTAACATAGGGATACAATGTTATTTTTACAACTCTGGGGCTTGTGTCCCAAGACCATTCTCAGTAATTTAAAGTACCTCATTTTGTCACATATGAAATGTTTTTATATATTCGCATCTATTTCTTTTTTTTAAATTTTTATTTATTTATCTTTATAGGGGAAGGGAAGGAGAGAAATATCAATGTATGGCTGCCTCTCGTGGTGAGTCCCCTGCTGGGAACTGGCCTGCAACCCAGGCATGTGCCCTTACTGGGAATCGAACCACGATTGTGTGGTTCACAGGCCTGCGTTCAATCCACTGAGCTACACCAGCCAGGGCTCGCATCTATTTCTTAACTTTACAATCTATTGTGCTATTCTGTGTTAGCCTATAGTTCCCAGTGCTCTAGCCACTGTAGATGTAGAATATCTACTCACATTTCACTCGGGAACTATTCTATTCACACCATTCTCACATTCTCATTACCACTCTCTTTCTTCCCAAAT